>NC_091285.1:685350474-685650474 GCF_032444005.1 Ranitomeya imitator
GAAGCTTCTTTGTTTAAAATGCGCGCCTTTAGGACCTGCGAATGACGTCCCGGCTTCTGATTGGTCGCGTGCCGCCCATGTGACCGGCACGCGACCAATCAGAAGCCGCAACGTCATTCGCAGGTCCTCAATTCCTAGAATTAGGAGTTTTTGTGAATGAGAATGACGTCGCGGCTTCTGATTGGTCGCGTGGCGGTCACATGGGCGGCACGCGACCAATCAGAAGCCGGGACGTCATTCGCAGGTCCTAAAGGCGCGCATTTTAAACAAAGAAGCCTCCCGGTTAGCAGCGTGATGTCCAGGGGCCGCCGGAGAGGTGAGCATATCAATATTTTTTATTTTAATTCTTTATTTTACACATTTCTATTGATCCGATACTGATACCCGATATCACAAAAATATCGGATCTCGGTATCGGAATTCCGATACCGCAAGTATCGGCCGATACCCGATACTTGCGGTATCGGAATGCTCAACACTAATGACGAGGTTAAGCACATGGGCCATGCAAGGTACGTGTGTGAGTTCACCTTGCCTCAGGGCCACCACCAGGTTCCAGCCATTGTCACACATGACCATGCCTGGCTGTAGGTTCAGCCAAAACTCTGCTCTTTCAGCGCTGTTCACAACTCATCAGCATTGTGTGGATTGTCACCAAAGCTGATTAGCTTCAGCACAGCCTGTTGCCATTTGGCTGAGGTAGTGCTGCAGTGTTTCCAGCTTCTGACTGATGTACTCATTTCAGAGGTGGAGGCTGAAGATGAGGAGGAGAAGGTGCAGGAGCTGTAGACTGTGGGGGCAACCCTGATTGATGCAGGGTCCGCAATCCTTGGCGTAGGGAGAACGTGTTACATTTCCAAGGTCTGATTCGATCCCGGATTCCACTATGTTAATAATAATCTTTATTTTTTATATAGCGCTAACATATTACGCAGCGCTTTACAGTTTACACATTATCATCGCTGTCCCCGATGGGGCTCACAATCTAAATTCCCTATCAGTATGTCTTTGGAATGTGGGAGGAAACCGGAGTACCCGGAGGAAACCCACGCAAACACGGAGAGAACATACAAACTCTTTGCAGATGTTGTCCAAGGTGGGATTAGAACCCAGGACTCCAGCGCTGCAAGGCTGCTGTGCTAACCACTGCGCCACCGTGCTGCCCAAGTTAACCCAGTGTGCCTTCAGTGAGATGTACCATCCTTGCCCACAAGCACTTTTCCATATGTCTAAGATTAGGTGGACTTTCCCAGTAACAGCATTGCTGAAAGCATAGCTAATGTTGTGGGACATGTGCTGGTGTAATGCCATTGCAGCACACTGGGAGAAATAGTGGTGACTGGGGACCGAGTACCTTGGGATGGCTGCCCCCATCAGGTTGCGGAAAGATTACATCTCAATGAGCCTAAAAGGCAACATTTCGAGCGCAAGCAGACGAGAATTGTTAGAATTTAGCACTGTGGCCTGTGGGGCGTTGGCTGCATTTTTCAGCTTGCATTCCAATGACTGGGGTATAGACAACTGAAGGCTGCGCTGGGACAAGGACATGGACAGGCTTGATGATGGTGCTAGTTGACTGTGGGAAACAACAGGTGCAGGGCTAGAGGCATATTCACATGCATCGTGAACTAGGAATTGGCTTGTACACAAAACAGTGGAAGAAGCAGTAGTGTCAGCTGTAGACAGTGTTCCTTGAGCCTGGTGTTCGGCCCACAAAGTTGGTTGCTTTGCTGCCATGTGCCTGATCATTGTGGTGGTCAGGCTGGTAGTTTTGCTATCCCTGCTGATGCGGGCATGGCAGGTGCTGCAAATGGCTTCTTTGGGGTTATCGTCAGAGTCTTTAAAAAATAACCACACTCAGGAAGATCTAACAGTTGGAATGGCAACTTCCGTCATTTTGGTGTTACAGGGAATGGATGCATGCCATCTGTCTGCGGCCATCACACTGCTTCTTCCTGCCTGATGGGTGCTATACCTCCTTCCCCATGTGTGCTGCTGTCATCGCTCTGCATGTACTCCTGCCAGGTTGGGTCAGTTACTATTTCATCCACCACCTCGTCTTCCACATCCGCACCCTGCTCAAACTCCTGACTTTCTGGCAATTGTGTCTCATCATCGTCCACCTCTTGTGACACTTTACCACAATCGCCTTCATGTGACCGTGGCTGTTCAAAGCTTTGGGCATTGCTACATGCGATCTCATCTGGCCCCACTTCAATTTGACCGGCCGAGAGTCTGGAATCTTGAAAGGGAAAACTGAACAGCTCTTCAGAGTGTCCAAGAGTAAGATCAGATGTCTCAGGGCACTCGGCATGGTGGGAGGAAGGAGGATCAGGGTGAGGAATATCTGGGCTACACTCACAGCTACTCAGACTTGACCATGTGGAAGACATGGTGGTGGTGGTGACTAAGTCACTGGAAGCATTATTCACTATTCAACCAACAACCATGTCACACTGCTCTGGCTTCAATAGTTGTGTGCTGTGGTCCCCTAGAAACTGGGACAGGAAGATCATGCGAGAACATGTGGGTCTTTGATGTGGCCCACTTTCAGCTTGGCCACAGCCTCATCCTCTGAATGCACCATCAGCATCACGTCCACTTCCTTGTCCCTTGCCCCTTGCCTTGACCATTTTAAATGGACTACCGAAATATTTTAAAAGTTCAATACAAATGGATTAATTTAGAGAAAATGTGATCAGTGTGCCGAAAAAACACACTTTTAATTCAAAGGAATGTTGGTAATTGTTTTATTTTGTTTTTAACCAATTTAATTAATAACTAGGGTAAGACACACCAAAACCAGTTCAAAGGAGCACTCAAATGCAACAATTTTTAAAAAACAGATAGAGGAGGCTTCTGACAGAGAAACCACAATGTTCAATATGTGGCCTTTATTTATTTTTTTAAAAGAAAATTACTGTCACGAAGTAGGCTAACACAACACCAAAAAAGTGGAATGTATGCCTGAAAAGCAAGTTTTTGCAGCCCACAGATAGACCAGGCATCAGATGGAGATAACAGACTGTTTCAATATGTGGCCTGGAGTTTTTTTTTTATTTTTTTTAACCACAGAATACTGTATAGACCAAGGGTAGCAGACAGACAAAAAAGTGGAATGTATGCCTGAAAAGCAAGTATTTGGAGACCACATATAGACAAGGCATCAGACGGAGATAACAGACTGTTGTAATATGTGTTACATCTCAAAGTCCAATCATATAATGCCAACCTCAAAATATTTAATACCAACCAAATCCCCCATGTGTACCACAGAGAAAAAGAGGCAAAACCCAAATGTTGTACTATTAAAATTCAAAAAATGTATTACAAATATAAATTAAACTGGAATGTATGCCTGAAAAGCAAGTATTTGGAAAAATATGTGGCCTGGAGATTTTTTTATTTTTTTAACCACAAAATGTTGTGTAGACCAAGGTGGAATGTATTTGGAGACCACAGAAAGACTGGGCGTCTGACGGAGATAACAGAAAAAGCACAGAGACGGGTGCACCGCTATCACAACAATTATGGATATAATAATATAAGTCAGGGTGCTCCACAAAGCATGGAAATGTAAACTGCAACAAAGGAAAAAAGGCCAATGCATATAAATGTGCACACCTGCTACGAGATACCAAAAATTACAAATTTTATTATAACAGCAAGGACACAAACATAAATATAAAACCAATTAAAAGTATAACCAAAACACCCTTCCCCATATGCACATACAGAGAAATAATGAACATCTAATAGTGCTAAACAACCATACCCGACAATCTGTGACAAAAAACATATTTGGACTATCATAAATTACAGCAATCATGCATGAAAAAAACGCTACACATATAACAGATGGAAACATATACAATGCTGGACCATAGTTTTGATATAAATATAGTGAGAAAGAAAGGGGGCGTCCCCAGATCTGTCATAAACAAATGTCCATCAAATATGTAGTGTAAAACAATGGGCGGGTGTGGTGCGACCCTGTCACAATAAAAAAAACCAGAAGCCAAATGACCAGGCAATATCAACTTATAGGGTAATGGCTAAAAAGCCTGCCGAGTAAAATAGCTGAGCCCAGCCCAAAAGATGATAAGCCTACCCCAAGTCTGGTGCAAATAGCTGAATCTGAAGATTGGCAGAGTCTGCACGAATGCACAGAAAAAAATGCAGGTGGAGTGCGACTCCAAAGATGACAAGGCTGAGCGTGACAAGGGGAAAGGTGTGGGAAGATCCCTCGCGTATCGCTGCCGCTGGGCAGCTTCGTCAGGGAAAATAACTTCCCAACGATGTGTCAGCTCTATATAGCTGCAATAAGAATATGAGATCAGTTACCGGTCTGCGGTGTTCTCAGGGGTAAACCGGAAGCCTGTATGGAGAAGAGCGGCGCAGGCGCAAGAGCAGAGTGAAGATGAGATGCCGTGCGCATGCGCAAGAAGTACAACTTCAAGATGGGAGATGGAGAATGACGGAGATAAGAGACTGATCAAAATGTGGCCTTGATTTTTTGAGCCCACCAAAATTGTGTCAATAAGTAGGCTATGACAATAAAAAAAAAAGATTGAAGTACTAAAATTGTAAAATATTTTGCCCAATTATATGCAATGCATGTGGTGTACAAATCACAGTGATAAATATAAGAATTGTAGCTAAATATTTTTTGGCCAGCTAAAGATTTTTTGGTCAGCAAAATGGTGTCCAAAAATGTTGTAAAAATTTAAAACTGATCGTGACGGTCCAAAGATAGACTAAGTGTAAACAGGTGCTGAACCGAGAGTCACCAACTTATATACAGTCAAATAAATAAGGCAGCACACTGCGGCACTAAAACATGCAAACATGAAACATGAAAATTGAACTGCATTACTGCACTAGAAATATGAAAAAATGAGAGCGTTTAACGCATAAAATGGCCAATTTATGTGTACCTGGTAGCCACATTAAGGCATTTCTCGTATACCAGGTCCTACACTTTCCTTTCCTCGCTGAGAATAAACGTCTTTATCTGAATAAACGTCTTCATCTGATGCCCTCGGACGAGTAGTGGCGAGCACGCTCGCTCATCACTAGAATTAAACTGAAATAGAGAAGATACAGATTAGATATTAGAAAAAACTTTTTGACAGTGAGTGTAATGAATGAGTGGAACAGGCTGCCACGAGTGGTGGTGAGTAGAGTTGAGCGACCTTGACCTTTTTAGAGTCGAGCCGGGTTTTGCGAAACCCGACTATGTCCAAAGTCGGGTCGAGTGAAATCGGCCGATTATGACGTAAAGTCGGGATCGACCGAAACACGAAACCCAATGCAAGTCAATGGGGCAGCATAGTCGGCAGTGAGTGGGGGCCAGGAAAACACCTAGAGTGGCCATTTTAATGTCAAAACCATCCATTCTTCTTAATGAAGCTTGTCAAGCGTAATTTACCTTATAATAATTGGAAGGCATTTGAAATTGGGGGTCATTTGGCTAAAGTTGTGGGGGGTAGGGCTGGTTCAAGTAATTAGTGGGCCCAGGAAATCTGGACCACGTCACGGCAGTGGAGCAGGGAGAGGTAAGTATTTCAACTTTGCAAGTGCTGTGAACCTGAGCAAGCAGGGGGGGCCCACTCGTTGGCATTGGCACTGGCACAGGGCCCCTCAAAGTACAGCGGTGTGTTTGCACGGCGGGGGCGCCTCCCACCGGCAGCAACACTTTTGCGTACTATGAGAGGCCCTGTGCCAGTGACGTCGCCAACTAGTATTCCTCCCCCCACCTGATGAAGGAACCTGCACTTTCATCTGCACCTTCCTCTTTGTCCCCGTGTAAGGTGGTATGGTATGCGGGAAGAGCAACCTGACTTTCAGCAGGGTCACAATGTTGTTGTGTAGCGTGCACGGGGAATGTTGCGTTATGGGTCAATGTACCAGCAGACTCATCTATCACTGGCTGGGCAATGGGCACGATGAAGTGGAAACACAGATATAGGCCCAAAGAAGAAAGTGGGCTAAATGCAGTTCAAAATTGGTAACACAGGAATAACCAGGGGGCATTGCAGTGGAGGACAACTGGAATGAGAGGCTGACACAGAGAGTAGGGCCAAATCAGTAAGTAGTCGAAATGCAGTTCAAAATTGGCAACCGTAGTAAACAGGCGGCACAGCTTTGTTCAGTGGAGGAGAACAGCAAGGAGTGGCAGACACCGATAGTAGGCCCCAAACCAACTAGTACGCCAAATGCAGTTGTTCCATTTAACCACAATTTAATGAGAGCCTGAAGATAGAAGCTCAGGAAAGGCAACCTGGGGAACACCTTGGAGTGTAACACACCATCTCTCTCCACCCCATACCCATTTTGTATGGCCTAATGCAGTGTACTTTTCTACAACTACTAAACGAGAGTCGGAAGACCGAAGCAATGGCAAGGAAACCTGGGGAACACCTTAGAGTGTAACACACCCTCTCTCTACACCCCATACCCAATTTGAAGGTCTAATGCAGTGTAGTTTCCAAGAACTACTAAACGAGAGCCGGAAGATCGAAGCTCAGGAAAGGCAACCTGGGGAACACCTTGGAGTGTAACACACCCTCTCGCTACACCCCATACCCAATTTGAAGGCCTAATGCAGCGTAGTTTCCAACAACTACTAAACGAGAGCCGGAAGATCGAAGCTCAGGAAAGGCAACCTGGGGAACACCTTGGAGTGTAACAAACCCTCTCTCTACACCCCATACCCAATTTGTAGGCCTAATGCAGCGTAGTTTCCGACAACTACTAAACGAGAGCATGAAGATCGAAGCTCAGGAAAGGCAACCTGGGGAACACCTTGGAGTGTAACACACCCTCTCTCTACACCCCATACCCAATTTGTAGGCCTAATGCAGCGTAGTTTCCGACAACTACTAAACGAGAGCCGGAATATCGAAGCTCAGGAAAGGCAACCTGGGGAACACCTTGGAGTGTAACACACCCTCTCTCTACACCCCATACCCAATTTGTAGGCCTAATGCAGCGTAGTTTCCGACAACTACTAAACGAGAGCCGGAATATCGAAGCTCAGGAAAGGCAACCTGGGGAACACCTTGGAGTGTAACACACCCTCTCTCTACACCCCATACCCAATTTGAAGGCCTAATGCAGTGTAGTTTCCAAGAACTACTAAACGAGAGCCGGAAGATCGAAGCTCAGGAAAGGCAACCTGGGGAACACCTTGGAGTGTAACACACCCTCTCGCTACACCCCATACCCAATTTGAAGGCCTAATGCAGCGTAGTTTCCAACAACTACTAAACGAGAGCCGGAAGATCGAAGCTCAGGAAAGGCAACCTGGGGAACACCTTGGAGTGTAACAAACCCTCTCTCTACACCCCATACCCAATTTGTAGGCCTAATGCAGCGTAGTTTCCGACAACTACTAAACGAGAGCATGAAGATCGAAGCTCAGGAAAGGCAACCTGGGGAACACCTTGGAGTGTAACACACCCTCTCTCTACACCCCATACCCAATTTGTAGGCCTAATGCAGCGTAGTTTCCGACAACTACTAAACGAGAGCCGGAATATCGAAGCTCAGGAAAGGCAACCTGGGGAACACCTTGGAGTGTAACACACCCTCTCTCTACGCCCCATACCCAATTTGTAGGCCTAATGCAGCGTAGTTTCCGACAACTACTAAACGAGAGCCGGAATATCGAAGCTCAGGAAAGGCAACCTGGGGAACACCTTGGAGTGTAACACACCCTCTCTCTACACCCCATACCCAATTTGAAGGCCTAATGCAGTGTAGTTTCCAAGAACTACTAAACGAGAGCCGGAAGATCGAAGCTCAGGAAAGGCAACCTGGGGAACACCTTGGAGTGTAACACACCCTCTCTCTACACCCCATACCCAATTTGAAGGCCTAATGCAGTGTAGTTTCCAAGAACTACTAAACGAGAGCCGGAAGATCGAAGCTCAGGAAAGGCAACCTGGGGAACACCTTGGAGTGTAACACACCCTCTCGCTACACCCCATACCCAATTTGAAGGCCTAATGCAGCGTAGTTTCCAACAACTACTAAACGAGAGCCGGAAGATCGAAGCTCAGGAAAGGCAACCTGGGGAACACCTTGGAGTGGAACACACCATCTCTCTACACCCCATACCCAATTTGAAGGCCTAATGCAGAGTAGTTTCCAAGAACTACTAAACGAGAGCCGGAAGATCGAAGCTCAGGAAAGGCAACCTGGGGAACACCTTGGAGTGTAACACAACGTCTCTCTACACGACGGAAGGGCTGATTCTTAGGAAGGAAGGCTGTTGGAAATAAGCATTGCGCGTCCGAGGGTGATTATATTCTTATTAGGTATATACTCACCCTCGGACGCGCCCTGCTTCTTTATTTGGAATGAATGTTTATTTGCAATGTGGTGTTGACTTTCTCTATTATTTTGGTAATTAATGATTTTATTATTTTCATTATTTTGCATCTTCTCGGCAATAATATAAAGAAGACGCGACAGGACAACACTCGGTGGATGCCATATGTGTGTTTTCAATTTAAAAAAACTTTCAGTTAACTACTTGCAGGAGAAAGTAATTGTAGCTGGTGGCCATTTTTAGTACTGTACCAGATTTTAGTTGTGTGTTTGTTTTTAATGTTAAAATGTCTGCATTTGATATCTCACCAGTATTTTCTTTTTTATAAGCAAAATACTTATTTTTATATTTTCTGATGTTGGTTCCAGGGGTACACGGCCAGCAGTGCCCTGGTCAGTGTAGTAGTAGTTGAAAGAATGGACCGCAGACAGGCATCGAAGGCCTAAAATAATAACACATGGCTGTAGGCAATTTTAAATTGGTTCCAGGGGTACACGGACAGCAGTGGTGTGGTCAGTGGAGGCCTAGTGGAAGGAGTGACCGCAGACAGGCATCGAAGGCCTAAAATAATAACACATGGCTGTAGGCAATTTTAAATTGGTTCCAGGGGTACACGGACAGCAGTGGTGTGGTCAGTGGAGGCCTAGTGGAAGGAGTGACCGCAGACAGGCATCGAAGGCCTAAAATAATAACACATGGCTGTAGGCAATTTTAAATTGGTTCCAGGGGTACACGGGCAGCAGTGACCTGGTCAGTGTAGTAGTAGTTGAAAAAATGGACCGCAGACAGGCATCGAATGCCTAAAATAATAACACATGGCTGTAGGCAATTTTAAATTGGTTCCAGGGGTACACGGACAGCAGTGGTGTGGTCAGTGGAGGCCTAGTGGAAGGAGTGACCGCAGACAGGCATCGAAGGCCTAAAATAATAACACATGGCTGTAGGCAATTTTAAATTGGTTCCAGGGGTACACGGGCAGCAGTGACCTGGTCAGTGTAGTAGTAGTTGAAAGAATGGACCGCAGACAGGCATCGAAGGCCTAAAATAAAAAAATTGGGCTGGCTGTAGGCAATTTTAAATTGGTTCCAGGGGTACACGGACAGCAGTGGTGTGGTCAGTGGAGGCCTAGTGGAAGGAGTGACCGCAGACAGGCATCGAAGGCCTAAAATAATAACACATGGCTGTAGGCAATTTTAAATTGGTTCCAGGGGTACACGGACAGCAGTGACCTGGTCAGTGTAGTAGTAGTTGAAAGAATGGACCGCAGACAGGCATCGAAGGCCTAAAATAAAAAAATTGGGCTGGCTGTAGGCAATTTTAAATTGGTTCCAGGGGTACACGGGCAGCAGTGACCTGGTCAGTGTAGTAGTAGTTGAAAGAATGGACCGCAGACAGGCTTAGAAGGCCTAACATAACAAACTTGGGCTGGCTGTAGGCACTTTTAAATTGGTTCCAGGGGTACACGGGCAGCAGTGGTCTGGTCAGTGGAAGTCTAGTGGAAGGAGTGACCGCAGACAGGCTTCCAAGGCCTAACATAACAAACTTGGGCTGGCTGTAGGCACTTTTAAATTGGTTCCAGGGGTACACGGGCAGCAGTGGTCTGGTCAGTGGAAGTCTAGTGGAAGGAGTGACCGCAGACAGGCTTCCAAGGCCTAACATAACAAACTTGGGCTGGCTGTAGGCACTTTTAAATTGGTTCCAGGGGTACACGGGCAGCAGTGGTCTGGTCAGTGGAAGTCTAGTGGAAGGAGTGACCGCAGACAGGCTTCGAAGGCCTAACATAACAAAATTGGGCTGGCTGTAGGCACTTTAAATTGGTTCCAGGGGTACATGGGCAGCAGTGTATGGTCAGTGGAAGTCTAGTGGAAGGAGTGACGGCAGACAGTCTTCGAAGGCCTAACATAACAAAATTGGGCTGACTGTAGGCACTTTTAAATTGGTTCCAGGGTAACACGGCCAGCAGTGGCCTGGTCAGTGTAGTAGTTGTAGAAAGAAGGGACCGCAGACAGGCTTCGAAGGCCTAACATAACAAAAATGTCAAAACAATGGTATTGTCAGTGCCAGGCATTGAAGGATGTCAGCGGCTAGACTACACATTGGTGAAGCTGTGAGAGATAATTTTGCTAGTGGTAGAGCACTGTTTGATCTGGGGGGGGGAACTGTCTTGTGGCCGGCGGTACAGGCACAGGGCCCCTCATATTACAACGGTGTGTCTGACGTTGGGTGCGCACCACCACCGCCAGAGACACTTTATTGTACTATGAGGGACCCAGTGGCAGTGCCGTCGACCAAAAGCGGCCACACCCACCTCTTCAGACAAACAGCACTCTCAAGGGTCCAAGCGCAAAGTGGCGATAGCACGGCCCCGTGTGGGGAGTTTGGCCATTTCGTGAGGTGGAAACATGTCGTATGCTGGACAATCAGGTGAAGAAAATTACGAGATTGGAAAAGTCATTCAGAATAGTCCACAGGCAAGACCTTTTCATAGGAAAGCTAGGTGTCAGCCGGGCAGGGTGGGGCAAAAGATTTTGAAATCCAGTTGTGGTTCATTTTAATGAAGGTTAGATCATCTACATTTTGGGTAGCCAGACGAGTCCTTTTTTCTGTTAGTATTGAACCTGCAGCACTGAATACTCTTTCTGATAGGACACTAGCTGCCGGGCAAGCAAGCTCCTGCAATGCATATTCTGCCAATTCTGGCCAGGTGTCTAATTTGGATGCCCAGTAATCAAATGGGAATGACGGTTGAGGGAGAACGTCGATAAGGGATGAAAAATAGTTTGTAACCATACTGGACAAATGTTGTCTCCTGTCACTTTGAATTGATGCTGCAGTACCTGTCCTGTCTGCGGTCATAGAAAAATCACTCCACAACCTGGTCAGAAAACCCCTCTGTCCAACGCCACTTCTGATTTCTGCCCCTCTAACACCTCTGGTCTGCTGGCCCCTGGAGCTCGTGTGAGAACGATCACGGGCGCTGTGTGCAGGGAATGCCAGAAGCAAACGGTCAACAAGAGTTGATTGTTTTGTTGCTAATATTAGTTCCAAGTTCTCATGTGGCATAATATTTTGCAATTTGCCTTTATAGCGAGGATCAAGGAGGCAGGCCAACCAGTAATCGTCATCGTTCATCATTTTTGTAATGCGTGTGTCCCTTTTGAGGATACGCAAGGCATAATCCGCCATGTGGGCCAAAGTTCCCGTTGTCAAATCTGCGGTTGTGCTTGGTTGAGGGGCAGTTGCAGGCAAATCTACGTCACTTGTGTCCCTCAAAAAACCAGAACCCGGCCTTGCCACGCCACCAATTTCCCGTGCCCCCGGGAAAGCTTCCTCATTAAAAATATACTCATCCCCATCATCCTCCTCATCCTCCACCTCCTCTTCGCCCGGTACCTCGTCATGTACACTGCCCTGACCAGACAATCGCTGACTGTCATCAAGGCTTTCCTCTTCCTCTGGTGCAGACGCCTGATCCTTTATGTGCGTCAAACTTTGCATCAGCAGACGCATTAGGGGGATGCTCATGCTTATTATGGCGTTGTCTGCACTAACCAGCCGTGTGCATTCCTCAAAACACTGAAGGACTTGACACATGTCTTGAATCTTCGACCACTGCACACCTGACAACTCCATGTCTGCCATCCTACTGCCTGCCCGTGTATGTGTATCCTCCCACAAAAACATAACAGCCCGCCTCTGTTCGCACAGTCTCTGAAGCATGTGCAGTGTTGAGTTCCACCTTGTTGCAACGTCTATGATTAGGCGATGCTGGGGAAGGTTCAAAGAACGCTGATAGGTCTGCATACGGCTGGAGTGTACAGGCGAACGGCGGATATGTGCGCAAAGTCCACGCACTTTGAGGAGCAGGTCGGATAACCCCGGATAACTTTTCAGGAAGCACTGCACCACCAGGTTTAAGGTGTGAGCCAGGCAAGGAATGTGTTTCAGTTGGGAAAGGGAGATGGCAGCCATGAAATTCCTTCCGTTATCACTCACTACCTTGCCTGCCTCAAGATCTACAGTGCCCAGCCACGACTGCGTTTCTTGCTGCAAGAACTCGGACAGAACTTCCGCGGTGTGTCTATTGTCGCCCAAACACTTCATAGCCAATACAGCCTGCTGACGTATGCCAGTAGCTGCCCCATAATGGGAGACCTGGTGTGCAACAGTGGCAGGTGCGGATGGAGTGTTTGTGCGACTGCGGTCTGTGGACGAGCTCTTGCTTCTGCAGGAGGTCGAGGAGGAGGAGGAGGAGGGGGTGCGAACGGCTACAGACAACTGTTTACTAGACCGTGGGCTAGGCAGAACTGTCCCAAACTTGCTGTCCCCTGTGGACCCTGAATCCACCACATTTACCCAGTGTGCCGTGATGGACACGTAACGTCCCTGGCCATGCCTACTGGTCCATGCATCTGTTGTCAGGTGCACCTTTGTGCTCACAGATTGCCTGAGTGCATGGACGATGCGCTCTTTAACATGCTGGTGGAGGGCTGGGATGGCTTTTCTGGAAAAAAAGTGTCGACTGGGTAGCTCGTAGCGTGGTACAGCGTAGTCCATCAGGTCTTTGAAAGCTTCGCTTTCAACTAACCGGTAGGGCATCATCTCTAACGAGATTAGTCTAGCTATGTGGGCGTTCAAACCCTGTGTACGCGGATGCGAGGCTAAGTATTTCCTTTTTCTAACCATAGTCTCATGTAGGGTGAGCTGGACTGGAGAGCTGGAGATCGTGGAACTAGCGGGGGTGCCGGTGGACATGGCAGACTGAGAGACGGTGGGAGATGGTATTGTTGCCGCCGGTGCCCTAGATGCAGTGTTTCCTACTACGAAACTGGTGATTCCCTGACCCTGACTGCTTTGGCCTGGCAAAGATACCTGCACAGATACAGCAGGTGGTGCGCTAAATGGTGGTCCTACACTGCCGGAAGGGATGTTGCGTTGATGACTAGCTTCATTGGCCGAGGGTGCAACAACCTTAAGGGACGTTTGGTAGTTAGTCCAAGCTTTCAAATGCATGGTGGTTAAATGTCTATGCATGCAACTAGTATTGAGACTTTTCAGATTCTGACCTCTGCTTAAGGAAGTAGAACATTTTTGACAGATGACTTTGCGCTGATCAATTGGATGTTGTTTAAAAAAATGCCAGACTGCACTCTTTCTAGCATCGGATACCTTTTCAGGCATTGCAGACTGAGCTTTAACCGGATGGCCACGCTGTCCTCCACCAGGTTTTGGCTTTGCCACGCGTTTTGGGCAAGATACGGGCCCGGCAGATGGAACCTGTGGCGATGTTGATGCCTGCTGCGGCCCCTCCTCCTCCTCTGCTTCAGAACTGCTGCCGCCTGCACCCTGTTCCCCCAATGGCTGCCAATCGGGGTCAAGAACTGGGTCATCTAATAACTCTTCTTGTACCTCCTGCGCAACTTCGTCTGTGTCACCGTGTCGTTCGGTGGTATAGCGTTCGTGATGGGGCAACATAGTCTCATCAGGGTCTGATTCTTGATCAGCACCCTGCGAGGGCAATGTTGTGGTCTGAGTCAAAGGACCAGCATAGTAGTCTGGCTGTGGCTGTGCGTCAGTGCACTCCATGTCAGATTCAATTTGTAATGGGCATGGACTGTTAACTGCTTCACTTTCTAAGCCAGGGACGGTATGTGTAAAGAGCTCCATGGAGTAACCCGTTGTGTCGCCTGCTGCATTCTTCTCTGTTGTTGTTTTTGCTGAAGAGGACAAGGAAGTGACTTGTCCCTGACCGTGAACATCCACTAACGACGCGCTGCTTTTACTTTTACCAGTTTCACGAGATGAGGCAAAAGAGCTAGAGGCTGAGTCAGCAAGATAAGCCAAAACTTGCTCTTGCTGCTCCGGCTTTAAAAGCGGTTTTCCTAATCCCAGAAAAGGGAGCGTTCGAGGCCTTGTGTAGCCGGACGACGAACCTGGCTCCACAGCTCCAGACTTAGGTGCAATATTTTTTCCCCCACGACCACCTGATGCTCCACCACTACCACTACCCTCATTACCAGCTGACAATGAACGCCCCCGGCCACGACCTCTTCCACTAGACTTCCTCATTGTTTTAAAAACGTAACCAAACTAACGTTATTTGTTGCAGTCACACAACTTACACGGTGAGCTATAACTTCAGTATGATTTAGCTACCCCTTTACAGGTTGGTGAGACCAAAACGAAAATCAGGCCCAATGTTACACACTCTTTTTTTGGTGGCTGCAAATTAGAGAGATGCCCCACACGCAGGACTGTCACTGAAGCACAAATGTTAATATTAATGTCACACTATTATTTTTTTTTTATTTTTATTTTTTTCAGGAACACTTTAGAAACCCCCCCAAAAAAAAAAAATAGATTTTTGCAGGGAGAATTTAGAAAACAAATGTAACAAACTATATGCTTTCTATGGGCCACTGAGTGAGAGATGACGCACACAGGAATCAGGAGTGGCACACAAGCCCAGAGGCCAATATTTTTCTACCAATGATTGATGGAGTTATTTTCTCTGGTAGATTTTGGAACCCAAATCAAGGAAAAAAAATGTAGGCTTTCTATGGACCACAATTGGAGAGAGAGAGAGAGAGAGATGGCACACCCAGGAGTCAAGACTGGCACACAAGCAGAAAGGCCAATATTAATCTCCCACTGTTTTTTTTTTTTTTTTTTTTTTTTTTTTTTTTTCAGGGAGACTTTAGAAAAAAAAATAATAAAAAAAATATGATTTTATCAGGAAGAATTTAGAAACCAAATAAAATAAAATGATTTTTTCAGGGAGAATTTAGAAAACAAATAAAACCAAAAATAGGCGTTCTATGGCCCACTGACTGAGAGATGACGCACACAGGAGTCAGGAGTGGCACACAAACCCAGAGGCCAATATTTTTCTACCAATGATTGATGTAGTTATTTTCTCTGGTAGATTTTAGAACCCAAATCAAGGAAAAAAAATATAGGCTTTCTATGGACCACAATTGGAGAGAGAGAGAGAGAGAGAGAGAGAGAGAGAGAGATGGCACACCCAGGAGTCAAGACTGGCACACAAGCAGAAAGGCCAATATTAATCTCCCACTGTTTTTTTGGTTGTTTTTTTTTTTTTTTTTTCAGGGAGACTTTAGAAATAAAAATAATAAAAAAAATATGATTTTATCAGGAAGAATTTAGAAACCAAATAAAATAAAATGATTTTTTCAGGGAGAATTTAGAAAACAAATAAAACCAAAAATAGGCGTTCTATGGCCCACTGACTGAGAGAGAGAGAGAGATGGAACGCTTAGTACTGGCACACAAGCCCAAAGGGCAATATTAATCTCCCTTTTTTTTTCCAGGGAGAATTTCTAAAACCCAAAAAAAAAATAAAATAGGCTTTCTATGGCCCACTATTTGTGAGAGAGATGGGACGCTCAGGACTGGCACAGATGGCACGCTCAGGACTGGCACAGAAGCCCAGAGGCCAATATTAATCTCCCTTTTTTTCTGGGAGAATTTATAAAACCAAAAAAATATTTAAATAGGCTTTCTATGGCCCACTATTTGTGAGAGAGATGGCACGCTCAGGACTGGCACAGATGGCACGCTCACAACTGGCACACAAGCCCAGAGGCCAATATTAATCTCCCTTTTTTCAGGGAAAATTTATAAAACAAAAAAAAAAATTAAATAGGCTTTCTATGGCCCACTATTTGTGAGAGAGATGGCACGCTCAGGGCTGGCACAGATGGCACGCTCAGGACTGGCACACAAGCCCAGAGGCCAATATTAATCTCCCTTTTTTTCAGGGAGAATTTATAAAACCCCCAAAAAAAATAAAATAGGCTTTCTATGGCCCACTATTTGTGAGAGAGATGGGACGCTCAGGACTGGCACAGATGGCACGCTCAGGACTGGCACAGAAGCCCAGAGGCCAATATTAATCTCCCTTTTTTTCTGGGAGAATTTATAAAACCAAAAAAATATTTAAATAGGCTTTCTATGGCCCACTATTTGTGAGAGAGATGGCACGCTCAGGACTGGCACAGATGGCACGCTCACAACTGGCACACAAGCCCAGAGGCCAATATTAATCTCCCTTTTTTCAGGGAGAATTTCTAAAACCCAAAAAAAAAATAAAATAGGCTTTCTATGGCCCACTATTTGTGAGAGAGATGGGACGCTCAGGACTGGCACAGATGGCACGCTCAGGACTGGCACAGAAGCCCAGAGGCCAATATTAATCTCCCTTTTTTTCTGGGAGAATTTATAAAACCAAAAAAATATTTAAATAGGCTTTCTATGGCCCACTATTTGTGAGAGAGATGGCACGCTCAGGACTGGCACAGATGGCACGCTCACAACTGGCACACAAGCCCAGAGGCCAATATTAATCTCCCTTTTTTCAGGGAGAATTTCTAAAACCCAAAAAAAAAATAAAATAGGCTTTCTATGGCCCACTATTTGTGAGAGAGATGGGACGCTCAGGACTGGCACAGATGGCACGCTCAGGACTGGCACAGAAGCCCAGAGGCCAATATTAATCTCCCTTTTTTTCTGGGAGAATTTATAAAACCAAAAAAATATTTAAATAGGCTTTCTATGGCCCACTATTTGTGAGAGAGATGGCACGCTCAGGACTGGCACAGATGGCACGCTCACAACTGGCACACAAGCCCAGAGGCCAATATTAATCTCCCTTTTTTCAGGGAAAATTTATAAAACAAAAAAAAAAATTAAATAGGCTTTCTATGGCCCACTATTTGTGAGAGAGATGGCACGCTCAGGGCTGGCACAGATGGCACGCTCAGGACTGGCACACAAGCCCAGAGGCCAATATTAATCTCCCTTTTTTTCAGGGAGAATTTATAAAACCCCCAAAAAAAATAAAATAGGCTTTCTATGGCCCACTATTTGTGAGAGAGATGGGACGCTCAGGACTGGCACAGATGGCACGCTCAGGACTGGCACAGAAGCCCAGAGGCCAATATTAATCTCCCTTTTTTCTGGGAGAATTTATAAAACCAAAAAAATATTTAAATAGGCTTTCTATGGCCCACTATTTGTGAGAGAGATGGCACGCTCAGGACTGGCACAGATGGCACGCTCACAACTGGCACACAAGCCCAGAGGCCAATATTAATCTCCCTTTTTTCAGGGAAAATTTATAAAACAAAAAAAAAAATTAAATAGGCTTTCTATGGCCCACTATTTGTGAGAGAGATGGCACGCTCAGGGCTGGCACAGATGGCACGCTCAGGACTGGCACACAAGCCCAGAGGCCAATATTAATCTCCCTTTTTTTCAGGGAGAATTTATAAAACCAAAAAAAAAAATAAATAGGCTTTCTATGGCCCACTATTTGTGAGAGAGATGGCACGCCTAGGGCTGGCACAGATGGCACGCTCAGGACTGGCACACAAGCCCAGAGGCCAATATTAATCTCCCTTTTTTTCAGGGAGAATTTATAAAACCCCAAAAAAAATAAAATAGGCTTTCTATGGCCCACTATTTGTGAGAGAGATGGCACACTCAGGACTGGCACACAAGCCCAAAGGCCAATATTAATCTCCCACTGTATTTTTATCAGGGAGAATTTATACACCCCACAAAAAAAAATACAGAAAAATGAAAAGGCTTTCTATGGCCCACTATGTGAGAGAGATGGCACACACAGGGATGGCACTCTAGCAGAAATGCCAAATTGCCAATTTTAATCTCCCACCAAAAAAAAAAAAAAAAAAAAAAACAGGGAATGTCCTACAATTACTATCTCCCTGCCTGCAGTAATCTCAGCCAGGTATGGCAGGCAGCTACTATCTCCCTGCCTGCAGTAATCTCAGCCAGGTATGGCAGGCAGCAATAAGGAGTGGACTGATGCACAAATGAAATAAAAAGTGTGGACAAACAAAAAAGATAGCTGTGCAGAAAGGAAGGAACAAGAGGATTTGTGCTTTGAAAAAAGCAGTTGGTTTGCACAGCGGCGTACACACAGCAATGCAGCTATCAGGGAGCCTTCTAGGGCAGCCCAATGAGCTACAGCGCTGAGGGGAAAAAAAAAAAAAAAAAAACTTCCACTGTCCCTGCACACCGAGGGTGGTGTTGGACAGTGCAAATCGCTGCAGCACAAGCGGTTTTGTGGTTAATGGACCCTGCCTAACGCTATCCCTGCTTCTGACAAAGCGGCAGCAACCTCTCCCTAAGCTCAGATCAGCAGCAGTAAGATGGCGGTCGGCGGGAACGCCTCTTTATAGCCCCTGTGACGTCGCAGACAGCAAGCCAATCACTGCAATGCCCTTCTCTAAGATGGTGGGGACCAGGACCTATGTCATCACGCTGCCCACACTCTGCGTTTACCTTCATTGGCTGAGAAATGGCGCTTTTCGCGTCATTGAAACGCGACTTTGGCGCGAAAGTCGCGTACCGCATGGCCGACCCCGCACAGGGGTCGGATCGGGTTTCATGAAACCCCGACTTAGCCAAAAGTCGGCGACTTTTGAAAATGTTCGACCCGTTTCGCTCAACCCTAGTGGTGAGTTCTCCATCAATGGAAGTCCTCTGGTCAAACATCTATCTCAGATGGTTTAGTGAATCCTGCATTGAGCAGGGGTTTGGACATGATGACCCAGGTGGTCCCTTCTGACTCTAACATTCTAATTAATTCAACATCTGTCTTTCCCAGTACCAGGGCACATCACAACTATATAAACAACTAATCCCACATCATTGCATGTGAGAAGAAGAAGCGATCCTAATCGTAGTTAAAACCAATGTTTATTAATAACTTTTAAAATTAATACAATAAAAAAAGCAACAAATTACCATAGGGGACACCACAATACAAGGCTATAAATATGTATACACTCAATAGTATATTATATGTACTGAATAGTAGCTAGACTGCATAAATAAATACCCACGCCGATACAACAACCCAATACAAACAATAATACACACCAACAAGTGGTAATGCCATAGCATAATCCAATGGAATGGCCAGCATACAATGCCCAATCAATGCGTTATCTGCCTACACAGAAATGATAGTAAATGGCACAGTGGCCTAAAAAAGGACAGAAATACTAATAAGGACAAGTGTGACCCAAGATAACCATCTACAGCGGACCAGTGTGGATACTAAATATCGTACCATGCAGAAAAGTATATTTTACCATGTACTAGTGGCATCCCCTCACCCCGACGCGCGTTTCGCCTCCTGCTTCTTCCGGGGGCGTCTAACATTCTACTAATCTATGATTCTATGATTCCTGTGTCCATCCAGTCTGACAGCACATTGTGTAAAGATAAATAAAAAAGTAAAACTGTGTGTCTTTTTATTTCACATTTATTCTGACTGTCTTTATTTAGAATATAACTATAGGATTACTTATTGATAGGTGACTTATAGACGCCTCTGTATTACTAACCCATGGGCTGGATGACAATACCAAGGTAACATCAACCTCACAAATATGAACCCCACTTTCCACCACCATAGGGAAAAGCACCAGAAACCACAAGAAAAAAAAAGAAACCACTAAAAATTTACTTTTACTGACATATTTCTAAAAGCGTTAAAAACTCATCATAACCAGTACATGAAAGAGACAAAAAATACTATAGGGTGTACCCAGGATAAGCCACAGTTTATCAGGAAGTAATAGATGTGGACCTGGCAAGTACCTAATTTTCCTTTATTCCTTTTCTTTCCTGCAGCAGAGGTTGGCACCCTATTTTTTACTGTGTGGCGCCCCCACTCACCCTATTGCACCCTAGCCCATATTGTAGATGCAAGATAGTAAAGAGAAGAAAAAAAATATAGTGTATGTAGATCAAAATCCCCAATTTATCTAATAGTCATCACTGTGCCTATTTGCCTGTTTGGCATTTCCAGGGTGTAAATTTACACCATATATAGTTAGAGATATCTAAGGCACAGGAATCTCAGACAACACATTATCTCCATAGGCAGTGAAAATAAAGAACCATCAGTTCTTATACAGGGTTCTAGAGGGTCATCAGAACAAAACAGTCCCTCATATTAGAGATCATGTATATGTAATTCAAGAAGTCGTGTGTAGATGATAATTCTCACATTGCATATTACCATTAGAAGCAGTAATCAATGATGCCCAAAGGATCAAAGACCGACATATGTAATACACTAGAAGTATCCCCAATCAATAAACTCGACCAGCACTGCCATCACCTACTGTATCCTCACCCATCCCTTGTAGACTGTGAGCCCTCGCGGGCAGGGTCCTCTCTCCTCCTGTACCATTGTGACTTGTATTGTACTGTACTTGCTTTTTATTATGTATACCCCTCCTCACATGTAAAGTGTTAGGGCTAGCGGAACGCACCGAGTAAATATGGATGATGTTATTGGTGCATTCGCAGCCCGGGGTTCACCGTGCAGGAGGAACCTGCTGCTAGTAAATGGCACTATATGGCGGTATACGTGAACTCTGTTACCTCACTGAGTCGCTGATATTGAAAAGGACTGTGTCCTGTTAAGCTCACGGGAGCACATGGATAACTGCAGAGAAGATAGAAGTCAGTGGTCACGCAGTCAGGAAAGCACACAACCAATTCATCACCAGAGGAGTCGGTATTCTAGTGGCTTATTTCAGCCGGGCCCTGAATACATGCAACCAAACTCCTGACTGGAGGTGCTGGTATTCTAATGGCTTTTACAGCCGACCCTGACCACAGGCATACATGATCACACTGGTGCAAAGCACATAACAAGGATTAATCCTAGCGCTGGCCATGCGGTCATACGAACCTTTTATAACTGCAGCAACTACAGGACCTTCCCAGAAGGACCAATGGGAGGCTGCCACAGAAACTGAGCAACTTCAGGACCTTCCTAGAGGACCAATTGGAATTGCTGCAGTACCTGAGCATGCGACCCTTGATCTCCAATGAGAGATCTTGCCCTGGGCATGCTCTGAAGGGGAAAAGCAGGACTTAGTCCCAAAGACGTCTGCTCGCCACTGACCAGTACTGGCTACAATGGCAGAAGCTGTAAAGGCAGCAGTAACCCTATGCACAGTGTCAGACTGAGCGAGACGCTGGGACCGACGTCTCCACTGAGCAGGCTCCACTGCGGCAGGACAAGAATGGGAGAGCGCAGAGGAGATGGCTCGAGATTCTCCCTGTGCAGAGGCGGGAACTCGACCCCTAACATAAAGCAACATGGAATAAATGGCGCTATAATAATACTAGGACAAATAACATTCTCATCCCTCCAAAAAACAACCATTAATAATGTATCAGAGAAATCTAGATACTTATCATTAGAAGTCCCTTATTCACAGTCCCACCATCAATATGGTATCAGAAATAGTAAACACTTACCATTAGAAGTCCATTGTTCATAGTCCCTGCTAGAGATGAGCGAACTTGTTCTGAAATTGTTCGCCAATCTCAAATTCAGCACGAACGTAGCACAATCAGATTCAAGTTTGCTTTCATGAGCATTGTTTACTCAAAGTTGGCTAAATTTGGTCACAGTTGGGTAAATCATTGCGTTTCCACTAATGCTTTTGTAATTATTTTGGCTAGGGGGTGTGGAGAGGTTAGACAGGTGGCACACTCTTTTTTTTTTCCCCTTGTCTTGTGTGTGTTGATTCCGGCAGCTAATCAGGACACAGAAACCATCCACAATGTCATGATGCAAGGTCTTCCCGTGACTGGCTACCAAAATCACATATATAAAAAGCGGACATCTTGTTTTGTTGGCCATTATCTCAGTGTCACAGTGCAGAGAGGTCGCTCCTGCTCTAGTGCTAGTTCTGAAAGTGAACTTGTCAGTTAACTAGATAATATCCTGTCCTGTGTGAAATCAATCTTCCAGCATAGAACAGGATTGTGCGAAAACTGTGTGGCAGTCTGCGGAAGCCCCAATTGCTACTCCAAATCATTTGAGATTCAACTGTGTTTCAGTGGCAAATCAGAAGGCCAGATTTCCACTTAAAAATCATTAGGCCTAATATTTGGGTGCAGCCACGATGCCCAATTAACTAATCCAATCGCTTGTGATGAGACTGTTATTAAGTTGAAAATCAGATGACCAGATTTCCACTTAAAAATAGTTAGGTGTAACAGTGTTGTTCAGGCACATTATCTAAGAAAACAAATACTGAATGCTCATTTAGTAGCAGGTTGTGAAAAAGCAGGTTACAAGAGGGGAAGGCTACTTAAAACATGAGTTTGAAAAAGCGAGGTCATAATGGAAGGGATAATAGGCTTGGTGTTCGAAATATACGTGAGTTAGATGTTAATGTTTATGAATGCTCAACTTAGCAAACACCGTCTAGTCCTATCCAAAGATGACTGATAACATCTATTACTGGATGGGCTACTCAACTTCCTTTCTTTGGCAGCCACATGGCTGTACGCTTTGCAGATGAGGCTCAGAAAGTGCATGTGCTTCAGCGGATGGCAAGCGTTGCATCAAGTGGCCTCTCCTCTTCTTCCTCCACCCGCACATAAAACACAGTACAATCCTCAGAGATGGCACCCCAGTCACCCACAGCGTCACAAATTTCCAAATGCTCAATTGACTGTGGGGAACCACAGGTGGGCTATTCTGCAAAGCTGTTTACATATTCTATTCCATGGGCATAAGAGGTGTGCTCCTAAGAATATCAGAATCCAGAGGAGGAAAGCAACTGCACCAATGGCCAAAATTTTTTCATGTTGGATCCAATGCTGGAGAAAGCGGAATCCTGACCCTCGTCACCAGATGTTAACTACCAAGGGTGTAAGTAATCCTGATGAGACTCAGATAACAGAGGTATACGTCAGGGCAGGAAAAAAAGGAGGGTGACTCTCAGGGTGAGGAGTGAGAGAGCAGAGAGTGTGACCATGAGGTTGTAGATCCTACCTCATGTGAATCGAGAGATATGCAGCTCAGTAGCTCAGGAGAGGAGGTTCCAGTTCACAGGGGCAGCAA
This sequence comes from Ranitomeya imitator, assembly GCF_032444005.1. Taxonomy (NCBI): domain Eukaryota; kingdom Metazoa; phylum Chordata; class Amphibia; order Anura; family Dendrobatidae; genus Ranitomeya; species Ranitomeya imitator. The sequence goes on from NC_091285.1 coordinate 685,373,748, forward strand.
GGGTTGTCTAGTCTGGTCATGTTTTGAGACTGCAAAGGATGATCCAACACACGTATTCTGTCAAATTTGACTTGGGGCTCCTTCCTTGTCCCTAACGCTAGGGAATGCCCTAGATTGCCCTGTTCTCCAGATTACTTCTGATGGTGAAGACACTGGGGCCATGTACCTTGCCTTAACTCCTGAATCCACCATCAGTCTGTACCCTTCCCCCACAGAGGAAAGAGGGGAGTAGTAGTGTACCATAGTACACCAACCAGACTAACAAGGTAATCCGAACAGGGTTAGCGAAAAATACCAATCATACAAATATTCACATATAACAAAGGAATGCATCAGGGAGTGGAGGATGGGGTTAAACCAAAGACGAAGAAAGGGAGTTATCACACACTAAAAACCTAGCAACAGTCACTGATAAATCCACCAAACGCCTTCTCCAATAACAACCACCAACAACTTTCAGCCATGCAAAATAAGCTTGCTCGGACAATGAGTTCTAGCCAGGACCCAGTTTATATTAGGGATCAGAGTAGGTAACAGTGCACAGCTGAGAGCCTTAGCTCCAGGAGCTCTCAACAGAGAAGATTGACCCCTGTTCAGCCTATATTCCATCATAATAAATCCCCAGATCTACGTCCTTCTACAGAACCTAATAATTGTATGATACAATATTGTTCTGCTCCAGGAAGACATCCAGGCCTCTCTTGAACCCCTCGACTGAGTTCGCCATCACCACCTCCTCAGGCAAGCAATTCCAGATTCTCACTGCCCTTACAGTAAAGAATCCTCTTCTAAGATGTTACGGTCCTCTGGCTACTCTCTGTCATGGTAAACCCGTGACCAGCAGTAGGTAAAGTCCTGGATGACAGATATGTAATAATTACAAAAATTATTATTATATGTGTCATCAATGTAGCAGGCCTCAGTGATGAATGTCCCTGAAAAGATTGCTCTAGTAACTATAAATTACTAAGAGGGTTTTTATAGGACCAGATTTTAGGATCGGGATTTAGGAGCGACCAAAAGAGCTTGGGTGGGAATAGACTGTCTGATACATTACTGTTTGGGGATTGTAGATTATATAAAAGACAGCTGGCTTGGCTCAGATGTGAGTATAGTGTTGGAGAGGAAAAGATTAATAATGGTGGTCAGACTGTGCCTGAAGGTAATAATGGTGGTCAGACTGTGCCTGAACGTAAGCAGTGCCCGTTCTGCTCTGTAGGTGAGACCACACTACTTTATTGTGAATACTCTGAAAAAGGACTGTTTTTATTTTATGTTAGGTGTCAAGCTCCCACCTCTGCACAGGAGGAATCTCAAACCATCTCTGCTGCGGTCTCCCATTCTTCTCCAGCCGCAGTGGAGTCTGCTCAGCGGAGATGTCGGTCCCAGCGTCTTGCTCAGTCTCACTCTGTGCATAGGGTTACTGCTGCTTTTCCAGCTTCTGCCATTGAAGCCAGTGCTGGGCAGCGGCAAGCAGACGCTTTTGGGACTAAGTCCTGCTTCTTCCCTTCTGAGTATGCCCAGGGTGAGATCTCCCATTGGAGATCGAGGGTCACATGCTCTGATGCTGCAGCCGTTCCCATTGGTCCTCCAGAAAGGTCTTGAAGGTGCTAAACTTCTGTGGCAGCCTCCCATTGGTCCTTTATTGGAAGGTCCTGAATGTGCTGCAGCTATAAAAGCTTCGGATGACCGCACGGACATGCGCTAGTGTACATTTGTAAACGTGTGTGTGTTGTGAGTGAAAGTCGATCTTTAAAAACCCCTCTCTATTGGATGACTGTTCGCGGAAGGTGGATGATTGCTATCTAGCGCCCGACTTACCCAACAGCACGTTACACACCAATACAGCGTCTAGTTGCTGTGTCCGCCAGTGCGGCACCATGCGCTTTCACAGCGCTTTCCTGACCCAAGCCTGGGTGGTTAGCGGCACCACACACAGTCCCGTGCATTCTTTTGTTATTATTTTGGTTACGTTGACACCCCAGTTGCGGTGTCGACCGCAAGAAGTCTTCACAGACTCAGATCCCAAGTCTTTGGACTGAGCTCGGAGACTCCTTACTTGCGCTCTTGTGTGCGGTACCGCGGCCCTGTGACTTAACAGGGTTCGCTTCCTTCACACATGGTGAAGTTAACCCGTGTGTATTCACATTGTACCACCATATAGTCTGTCATTACTTGGCAGCAGGTTCCATCTCTGCACAGTGGACCCCGGGTTGTGAACGCACCTTATTCTACCTATCTTATTATTTGGTGCATTCCGCTAGCCCTAACAGTTTATGCAAGAAAATATATTTTATCTTGTTTAACATGGAAACTCGTGCAGCTACTAAAGAGTATGAACCCCTAAAAAATGTATTCCCATGTCATGGAACCATTGAAAGAAACTAAAAGCATAAAGCAATTAAATTCTGGAAAAATGTATGTTTGGCATTTCATAAAAATGTAAAGTTACCGTAGATTAGCAGGAACAAGCAGTATGCTGCAGTGTGAGAAGTGTTCAAAAAGGTCTTCGAAAAACCATGAAAGAAGAAAACAAACACCCGACCCTTCTGTCCTGGCCCACACTATCCACCAATGTAATGGAGAGTCCGTTTTGATTTTTTATAAGCACCAACAAAATGACAAACCTGGCAAGATCTTGAAAACTAATTATATAAATGTTACTTTTATGGCAGAAAAAAACCCACTTTGTTAATCATTCACATAAACCACATATAGTACTGTCTTCTGGATGTGCGTAGAAGATGGACACCCTTAGAACTTTAAAAACTCACACCCAGCCGTAATATATAATCTATGAAATAATAAGGATATAAAGTGTATGTCACTTACCCCAAATCAAGCCTAGAAGCAGCGCACAAGACATGATGAATGCAGGACGACTGTGAAAGGGACCAGAAGAAAGAGGAAATAAAGAAAAGCTAAAAATGTCCAGTAACCTATAAGACATTTATATAACTACACTTCCTCTTTTAGAATTCTCTCGATGGAATAAAAACCCTACATTTTGCTGAATTGTATTTGGGTTCAACCAGGTGCAAGCAACAATTTTCTGGCAACCTTAAGGGCTCATTCACACAGGGCCCTAAATTACGCAGACAAGTCTATAGGACAATGAGAAATCATTAGTAGCAGATATCACCATCCATGTGCTGTCGATAACATTATAATTGGTGGGAGAAGCTGTGTGACTTATGGGAGAAAATGTCAGTGTTCAAGCAGTCTTCTTGTTGAGTTTTTGTTTCAGGAACCTGAGTCCAACCTCCATGTTTTTTAGAAGGATTTGAAGAGCTTCCGTTCAGTTTCTGCCCTGGAAAAGTCAGTGTGCAAATAGCCAGGCACTTATATGAAACACTGAGGGTAAAAATTGTAATAGTGACCTAACACAATTGAAAATCGGATGCGAAACACTGATAGAAACTGGTCCTTTTGGGCGTACGAGAAAAATTGGTGACTACGAATGAGCCCTAATGACATTACCAGTCCCTTTCCAGCTCGGTGGGCAGTCCTGACAATGGATGGTGGAGTAGTTGGTGATGTCGGTGCTTGTTACTTTGGCTGTGCTCTGATGTGTTTGAGGAAGAAAATCCAATGCCCATCGAGAAGTTCTGTGGTATAGGCACAGTGGCATTAAGTAAAAATTTACATTTTCCAGGCGTATAACTTTAGAATGGCGGGGAACAAAAGAAAGGAAAACTGTTCCAGAATGAGTGGAGCAGTACAAACAGAAGGAATGTACTCAGGACTTTACAAAAAATGTACCTAAGCACTAACAGGCAGGTAATCGTAGCTTACCAGCCTGTTGTGCAAGGCACCATTTTCCCCCGACACAGAGCAGTCACCAATGCTCCTGCCAAGGATTCAGAAGTCTCCTCTCACGTCACGTCTACAGAGTGGAGGCTTATTTTCCGACCTGCTCAGTTGATGGGGCGGGACTTCCGAGGCCATTCTGATTAACAGCGAGATCCACGCTGCCTAATTAGGCAAGCCGACCGTCAATCAAAACGACCTCGGAAGTCAAGCCCCATTGTTTCAGCAGAGACAGCTGAATCATAGGCAGGAGCGGTCTGCAAAATTTGAGGGCAAGCTGATCAATAAAATTGCCAATTTTGACATCTTGGCCAGGTCAACCCACTTAAGTAGAAAAAAGGCATAAGTCAGCAGAAAGTTCAAGCACATCCAACTAATTTATCATTATTGGTGCCACAAAAGTGGCATAAATTATAATAAAAGTGTTACTGCAGTGCAGTGTTTATCGAGACTACCATGCAAGACGTTAGTTTTGATGAATCGGGGCCTCAGTGTGAAAATACTGGTATAGTTTAGGACATTGTTATAAGAAAGGTACAAATATGAGATTTGGACTACAGAGTACTGATCGGATATCTAGAACACCAGATGCTGGAATATGAAGGTGCATAGTCTGAATGTTAGGAAATTGAGAAGATTTAGAGGATCATTAAGACATCCATGCATTTCGGACCGCATTGCAAGGACTGGCCATGACTCTTCTGACCCAAGCGTGAGCAGTTTAAGTATTTCTATGAGGCTGACACACAGAGAGCTGAGGCCATTCCATGCATTGTGGTCGGATCTTGGACTGATTTGCATGGACATCTGAATGAGCCTTAACAGTGCTATGAAGCTATCATATGATATATCACTAGATCACTAGAAGACTGTAACTACCTGCTAGAGAACTGAAAGAAATGCTTCCTTCTTCTCTCTAATATATCGATGTTCTGTGGTTAAGTACTTGGCATCAATGACAGATTAGCTTCCTCTATGTTGGATGTTTTAAGCATTTTTAGATTGAAGGTTTGTCTTTAACCCCTTGACAATCAGGTTTTCAGATTCTGGGCCGATTAACATTTATTTCATTGGATTATCAGACAGACTAAATATTTTTATAATTTATATATTGAGGAATTTCCTTGCATTAAAAGAAATCAGAAATTCTGGATTTCGTGTGTTGGAATCAGCTGTCATGAGTCACTTCTGTGCTATCGGTGATTATGCCTCCTGTGTGATGAATGGGACCCATGGGGAATATGTACGGCACAGATACATGGTGGAGACAAAAAGCCCCTTATGTTTTACCTCTGCTTCTACGTGGTGTCCAGTGGGAGCTGTCCCTATGGCAAAATACACTGGTAATCGCACCACAACTTAATGGGAGCTGAGAATAGACATACACTATATAAAGAGAAGAGCAATTCTAGCCGACGTGCAATGTGTCAACCATAGAGTACAATGAGGTAAGTCATTGCTCTGTCCCCTTCTGAATACTGTGAGACAGTGACCAACATTATTGTGAATGGCCGGTATGTGTCACAGAGGCAGAGGTCCTCTGCAGATTAAGCCAGGAATGTTTCTCTGGGACCTTTAGTTTCACGAGCCTTGTTTAGTTTATGAGGGCTGGGCTTGCAGGTTAGCTGGAGAGTTAGGCGGGTCTGACTAACAACCTACCTCCCATCAATGCATGTCTGTCATGGGATATGAGACTGTTGTTTGGCACATGGTCTCTGTGTTGGAAGGTCCTTGAAAAGGAAGCAAATGGAGGAGGTCATGTGCATGCAGAGTCAGTGACGGCTATCTGCATTGGGGAAGCTACTGTCCTTCTGATGTTCTGGAACTGACGGAGTGGAGCTTGTCGAGCAAGACATATTACGGGTCAGTGGTTCCAGTATGGCAGCTTCCCTGGAAGTCTAGACTGACCAGACATCAATGTGTAGAGCGGAGCTCCTGGAAGGTAACCTCAGACAAGGGGGTTGTAGGAAGAGCAGACAGGTGTATCTGCTAGTGGAACAAGACTGGTAGTCATAACTTGTTTTGTGGATGTAGTCAAATGGACTGTACTTTACGCAGGTTTATGCTGTGTCTAAATAAACCGCATGGACTACTGAACTGGAAAATTGTTCCTGTGTATCTTAATCCTGCTGCCAAGTGATTGTTCGCCAACACATTCAGTGAGCGCTATACCAAGAGCTATTTCACTAGCAAATGTGGTGCCAATATTCAAAAAGGGCTCTAAAAGTGAACCTGGAAATTATAGGCCAGTAAGTCTAACCTCTATTGTTGGTAAGATATTTGAAGGGTTTCTGAGGGATGTTATTCTGGATTATCTCAATGAGAATAACTGTTTAACGCCATATCAGCATGGGTTTATGAGAAATCGCTCCTGTCAAACCAATCTAATCAGTTTTTATGAAGAGGTAAGCTATAGGCTGGACCACGGTGAGTCATTGGACGTGGTATATCTCGATTTTTCCAAAGCGTTTGATACCGTGCCGCACAAGAGGTTGGTACACAAAATGAGAATGCTTGGTCTGGGGGAAAATGTGTGTAAATGGGTTAGTAACTGGCTTAGTGATAGAAAGCAGAGGGTGGTTATAAATGGTATAGTCTCTAACTGGGTCGCTGTGACCAGTGGGGTACCGCAGGGGTCGGTATTGGGACCTGTTCTCTTCAACATATTCATTAATGATCTGGTAGAAGGTTTACACAGTAAAATATCGATATTTGCAGATGATACAAAACTATGTAAAGCAGTTAATACAAGAGAAGATAGTATTCTGCTACAGATGGATCTGGATAAGTTGGAAACTTGGGCTGAAAGGTGGCAGATGAGGTTTAACAATGATAAATGTAAGGTTATACACATGGGAAGAAGGAATCAATATCACCATTACACACTGAACGGGAAACCGCTGGGTAAATCTGACAGGGAGAAGGACTTGGGGATCCTAGTTAATGATAAACTTACCTGGAGCAGCCAGTGCCAGGCAGCAGCTGCCAAGGCAAACAGGATCATGGGGTGCATTAAAAGAGGTCTGGATACACATGATGAGAGCATTATACTGCCTCTGTACAAATCCCTAGTTAGACCGCACATGGAGTACTGTGTCCAGTTTTGGGCACCGGTGCTCAGGAAGGATATAATGGAACTAGAGAGAGTACAAAGGAGGGCAATAAAAATTAATAAAGGGGATGGGAGAACTACAATACCCAGATAGATTAGCGAAATTAGGATTATTTAGTCTAGAAAAAAGACGACTGAGGGGCGATCTAATAACCATGTATAAGTATATAAGGGGACAATACAAATATCTCGCTGAGGATCTGTTTATACCAAGGAAGGTGACGGGCACAAGGGGGCATTCTTTGCGTCTGGAGGAAAGAAGGTTTTTCCACCAACATAGAAGAGGATTCTTTACTGTTAGGGCAGTGAGAATCTGGAATTGCTTGCCTGAGGAGGTGGTGATGGCGAACTCAGTCGAGGGGTTCAAGAGAGGCCGGGATGTCTTCCTGGAGCAGAACAATACTGTATCATACAATTATTAGGTTCTGTAGAAGGACGTAGATCTGGGGATTTATTATGATGGAATATAGGCTGAACTGGATGGACAAATGTCTTTTTTCGGCCTTACTAACTATGTTACTATGTTACTACAACTCCATGGATCCGGTCACTCTACTAGTAGCCAATTTTCGACAAATTTAAAGAAAAATAAATAGAAAAGATTTACCCCTTTTACTGCCCTAGAACACTGCAGATGGTGTTGTGTGGGGTTGTTCTCAGCTGGTACCATTACAGGGAGCACTGAACTGCCACAACTTATCATGGGGTGTACTCTACTGGCTGTGATTTTACTGCAAAGTAGGACCTGTAATATCAGTATTTAAGTATTTTGCTTGGGCACCATATATCAGCATTTTTTTATTTGTACAATATGTCAGTGTTATTTATGCGCACTGTATGGTGGCATTAGTTATATGCAATGTATGAGTGTTATATGTACTATTTCTAATTATTATTGGCTACATGTACAGTTATGTCCAGTAAGAAAGCTTTTATTTACATATATAGTGTAAATTGTTATATCTTTGGGCAGTGTAGCAGCATTATTTGTATATACGGTATGGTACAATAGCTTTATGGTTTAGATTATAAAGATAATACGATAGGTAAAAGTACAGAACAGGGTAAGCAAACTAAACAGAGACATGTGTAGATATCGGCAAGCTTACCTCTAGGAACAAAGTTGACTTTAATTGAAAAATATGTTTATACAGTTAGTGTAGCCTATTTAGGATTGGTGAAAAGATTTGAGAAAACTCGAATTCACTTGAAATTTCACCCCAAAATTCAGATTTTCCAGAATTCGAATTCTATGTGATTCAATTAATTTCAACCAAACTAAATGGAGGCTTGTTGGTCACCATTTTGTGTGATTGATTTATGACCTGGAATGGGTTAAAAATCAATATACTCACTATGGTCCTTATCTGTCCTGGGGTCACAGCTTCCCTCTTGATCCTCTGTTGGGTCACTCGCTACCTTTCTCCCTCTGACTCCGGTCTTCCCTTCCATGCTCAGTTTTTGGCACTTCAATGCTGATTATGTCTCCATTGATGCCATGTGAGGCCTAGTGAGCATCAGAATGGCCAAAGAATGAAGAGGACTGAAATCAAATTTTTCTATCAAATTTGAGCAAATCTGTTCAATTTTCATTTCAGAAAATTCTCTAATTACTAGTGTTAACATTTTGCATGCTGTCTATTTTCAAGGCTTTAGTTGTGGTTGGTTTGGGCATGTGAATGGGATAGAATCTATGGAAACCTGGAGTAAAGACAGATTTTCTCATTTTCTTACGACTCTCACTTAGGCTGGTGGAACGTATCTACAACATTTTGTGGCAATTCATCCTACATTACTTGGTTCCCACATCTTACTCCATTGGACAACACTGCACTCTTGATACTCCAGACCTGCTGGGAATCTCAGATAGCGGAGACATCTTATTCGGAGCAGTTTTGCCTCTACATATCGGGAAGGAATACCCCAAGATTTTATATAATGAAAAACCAAAACCAGCTATCTGCAGCAAGTAAGGCAAAAACTAAAAATATGCTCATATTTTACCTATCGTAAATACGTCTTTGATGGCGATTTCATTGTTTTGGTGTATTAATATATTATGACTTACTACTTGTTCATTTATTTCTTCATTCAGATTATCCTTGGAAACATTCCTTCAGCTACATGTGGTCAAATATGCTACCAAGGAGATAAACAGTAATCCAGAACTTCTCCCAAACATCACCCTGGGCTATCAGATATATGATACCTGCTCGGTGCTCCAGAGGGAGTTGGAGGGGACATTATGGATGATGACAGAAGGCACAAAAGCTATCCCAAACTTTAAGTGCCAAAGAAAGGAAAAACTAGCGGCTATCATTGGCCATTCCACATCTACCTTCTCTATCCTCATGGCTCATATTCTTGGGCTGAACAGGTATCCACAAGTAAGAGGAACAGCCAATCCTGTTCTTACAAAAGACCAGTAAATACTGCGCTAACATTTTCCATTTGTTGGATATGTTTTTGAATATTTCAATGCTGGTCTAAAATTGTGATTTTATGTATGTGATCTTATATGAAGGCTCAGGAGTAGTGATGAGCGAATATACTCGTTACTCGAGATTTCTTGAGCACGCTCGGGGGTCCTCTGAGTATTTTTTAGTGCTCGGAGATTTAGTTTTTCTTGCAGCAGCTGAATGATTTACATCTGTTAGCCAGCATAAGTACATGTGGGGGTTGCCTGGTTGCTAGGGAATCCCCACATGTACTTATTCTTGCGAACAGATGTAAATCATTCAGCTGCAGCAAGAAAAACTAAATCTCCGAGCACTAAAAAATACTCAGAGGACCCCCGAGCGTGCCCGAGAAATCTCGAGTAATGAGTATATTCACTCATCGCTACTTCGGAGCTTCACGTTATGACTTTAGGGTATCTATGTGGCCTATGAGTCCCAATTAGTGATGAGCGAGTGTACTTGTTGCTTGGGTTTTCCTGAGCACGCTCGGGTGACCTCTGAGTATTTACAGTCATGGCCAAAAGTATTAACACCCCTGCAATTCTGTCAGATAATACTCATTTTCTTCCTGAAAATAATTGCAAACACAAATTCTTTGGTATTATTATCTTCATTTAATTTGTATTAAATGAAAAACACACAAAAAGAATTGTCCTAAAGCCAAATTGAATATAATTCCACACCAAACATAAAAAAGGGGGTGGACAAAAGTATTGGCACTGTTCTAAAAATCATGTGATGCTTCTCTAATTTGTGTAATTAACAGCACCTGTAACTTACCTGTGGCACCTAACAGGTGTTGGCAATAACTAAATCACACTTGCAGCCAGTTGACATGGATTAATGTTGACTCAACCTCTGTCCTGTGTCCTTGTGTGTACCACATTGAGCATGGAGAAAAGAAAGAAGACCAAAGAACTGTCTGAGGACTTGAGAAACCAAATTGTGAGGAAGCATGAGCAATCTCAAGGCTACAAGTCCATCTCCAAAGACCTGAATGTTCCTGTGTCTACCGTGAGCAGTGTCATCAAGAAGTTTAAAGCCCATGGCACTGTGGCTAACCTCCCTAGATGTGGACGGAAAAGAAAAATTGACAAGATTTCAACGCAAGATTGTGCGGATGTTTGATAAAGAACTTCGACTAACATCCAAACAAGTTCAAGCTGCCCTGCAGTCCGAGGGTACAACAGTGTCAACCCGTACTATCCGTCGGCATCTGAATGAAAAGGGACTGTATGGTAGGAGACCCAGGAAGACTCCACTTCTTACCCTGAGACATAAAAAAGCCAGGCTGGAGTTTGCCAAAACTTACCTGAAAAAGCCTAAAACGTTTTGGAAGAATGTTCTCTGGTCAGATGAGACAAAAGTAGAGCTTTTTGGGCAAAGGCATCAACATAGAGTTTACAGGAGAAAAAAAGAGGCATTCAAAGAAAAGAACACAGTCCCTACAGTCAAGCATGCCGGAGGTTCCTGATGTTTTGGGGTTTCTTTGCTGCCTCTGGCACTGGACTGCTTGACCGTGTGCATGTCATTATTAAGTCTGAAGACTACCAACAAATTTTGCAGCATAATGTAGGGCCCAGTATGAGAAAGCTGGGTCTCGCTCAGAGGTCATGGGTCTTCCAGCAGGACAATGACCCAAAACACACTTCAAAAAGCACTAGAAAATGGTTTTAGAGAAAGCACTGGAGACTTCTAAGGTGGCAGCAATGAGTCCAGACCTGAATCCCATAGAACACCTGTGGAGAGATCTAAAAATGGCAGTTTGGAGAAGGCGCCCTTCAAATATCAGGGACCTGGAGCAGTTTGCCAAAGAAGAATGGTCTAAAATTCCAGCAGAGCATTGTAAGAATCTCATTGATGGTTACCAGAAGTGGTTGGTCGCAGTTATTTTGGCTAAAGGTTGTGCAACAAAGTATTAGGCTGAGGGTGCCAATACTTTTGTCTGGTCCATTTTTGGAGTTTTGTGTGAAATGATCAATGTTTTGCTTTTTGCTTCATTCTCTTTTGTGTTTTTTCATTTAAGACAAATTAAATGAAGATAATAATACCAAAGAATTTGTGATTGCAATCATTTTCAGGAAGAAACTGAGTATTATCTGACAGAATTGCAGGGGTGTTAATACTTTTGGCCATGACTGTATGATTTCTCAGAGATTTAGTTTTCATCACGGCAGCTGAATGATTTACAGCTACTAGCCAGCATAAGTACATGTGGGGGTTGCCTGGTTTCTAGTGAATCCCACATGTAATCAAGCAAGCTAGTAGCTGTAAATCATTCAGCTGCCGTAATGAAAACTAAATCTCCGAGCAGTTATAAACACTCGGAGGTCACCCGAGCATGCTCTGGAAAACCCGAAAAGCGAGTACACTCGCTCATCACTAGTCCCAATGTATCATGCCCATTGCTATATTATTCCCACAGCTCTTCTCCTGGTTTACTGGTCATGCTTCCCTGTACATGATATAATGTTCCCTACCTCCTCTGCAAACTTTCCTTGTCATTCTGTAAAGGAACATGAGTTACATGCCTGTAAGTGGACCTGCATATGCTTTAGTGTAGCACCCCAGTAACCAGTTACAGTGGCATTGCTTGCCTCACAGGGAGAGTGATATCATGCTTGGAAGTGAGGAAGGATCCCTTTAACAAGTATTCAGCACATACAACACCATTCTGACTCCAGGCCAGAAGGGGGAGCTCTTCACCCGACTTCTGGGGAGCTGCTCTCTCTGGTCGGGAGGAGGAGTCAGTTGCTAGGCAGTTGCTAGGCAGTTGGAGAGAGGCAGTTGGAGAGAGGAGAGCGAGGAGTGAGGAAAGAAAGCTGGGGCCATGCAGACAAGTGATTCTGCAGCTCCTGGGAAGGAAAAAGAGAGCAGAGCAATTTGTAAAGAGACTGAAAGGAGGAATGAGCAAAGGCAAAGAGAAGAGCTGGAGAGAGAAGTTGTGACTGAACACCCTCCACGCTGAGCGCAGATACCGGTAGCCAGAAGACTGATGCTGTGGGGGTAACTTCATGACCCATGGCAGATACCGACAGACAGCTAGATTTCAAGTAACCTGTCCACCATTACCAGAACACAGTAGCAGATAGAGCCAGGGTCGTGATAGAGATCCTGTAAAAAGGCTTGAGTTACCTGTCATGCGGGTTAGTGTCCTATCTAAAGGGGGAGAGAGAGAATGTGAGGACCTTGTGTGAGGCCTAAGGCATCAAGGGACTACAACAACACAGCACTAGAAGGAAGGCTTCCAACTCCACCTGGTTAGGGGGATTCCTGAGATGCTTCAAAGCCGGCCGGACCACCACCAGCACCTGTGATCCGGTACCCTGGACTGTGGCTGCCTGAATCACATAGTAAAGAGGTAAAGAGACTGCAACTTGTGTCCTCTGTTTCTTTCTACACCTCCTACCATTTTCATATACTACACCGGGAGCACTGGGGACCCTGCTTCATCTGTGGGAACTCATACCATCCCTGCTGCCATAACATCACCCCAGTGGACCCCAGTAAGCAGCGTCGGTCACCCCTGACCAATTACCACAGATGGCGTCACAAACTTTTATTATTTCACAAACCCCTTTAAAGTCCTTCCCTTATATCATGGGAGCCCAGGGCAACGGACCGGGTCACCGCCCCCATGACACATCCCTTTAAGTACCAGACCCGGTAACGACTACCCCACAGCCCTGGTGGGCGTTCCATTAGCTACAGCTTAATAGTTGGCAGTCTATGAATAAGAAGATGAAGAAGGTAAACATAAGCAAAGTCTAAAGGCACCTTCACACTGAACAACTTAACAACGATATCGATAGTGATCCGTGACGTTGCAGCATCCTGGATAGCAATATCGTTGTGTTTGACACGCAGCAGCGATCAGGATCCTGCTGTGACATCGTTGGTCGGAGCTAGAAGGCCAGAACTTTATTTCGTCGCTGGATCACCTGCTGACATCGCTGAATCGGCGTGTGTGACGCCGATTCAGCGATATCTTCACTGGTAACCAGGGTAAACATTGGGTTACTAAGCGCAAAGCCGCGCTTAGTAACCCAATGTTTACCCTGGTTACCAGTGTAAATGTAAAAAAAAACAAACACTACATACTTACATTCCGGTGTCTGTCGCGTCCCCCGGCGTTCTGCTTCCCTGCACTGTGTCAGCGCTGCCTGGCCGTAAAGCAGAGCACAGCGGTGACATCACCGCTCTGCTTTACGGCCGGCGCTTACACAGTGCAGGGAAGCAGAATGCTGGGGGACGCGACAGACACCGGAATGTAAGTACCGTATGTAGTCTTTGTTTTTTTTTTACATTTACACTGTTAACAAGGGTAAACATCGGGTTACTAAGCATGGCCCTGCGCTTAGTAACCCGATGTTTACCCTGGTTACCAGGGGACTTCGGCATTGTTGGTCGCTGGAGAACTGTCTGTGTGACAGCTCTCCAGCGACCACACAACGACGAAACAGCGACGCTGCAGCGATTGGCATCGTTGCCTATATCGCTGCAGCGTCGCTTAATGTGACGGTACCTTTAGAAAAAAGGAAGAGACCTGCATCATCTCAGGCTGAGAAAAGTAATCTATCAGTAGGAATGAGAGAATCTGCCAAAATTTGATTTACGTGATTACCTTGAATTTGTCCAGGAAATTTGAAAGATGTTTATTATGCTTTAAGTTCTCTCCAGATCCCTGAAGCATTATAAATGGAAGGATTAAATAATACAAAATATTATACTCTACTCCCCTTTCACCTGTCATGATGCTTCGGCTCCCTAAACGATTATCCTCAACTTTTCCAATTTGCTTTTACCGTAATTTTAACTGGACAGCTTAGAAAAAATCGTGGACAGACAATATTTTTTTTTACGAATACATTGTGAAAACCATAGTGAACCATTATGATTATAAGTGATACATGTCTACAAACCATAATTCTGATATGTAAACGTCAGGCGCATTCACTGTGAACTGTAAAATAATGAGAATTTGAGTCAAAATAATCTGTATAAGTTTCTTCAGCTTCAAAAATATCATAGACATCTTACATTTTTTTTATGGACAGGTCAAAAAAGTGCCCTATCTTTTACGGACTGTATTGGAACTTCTGGTCGGTTGACAACCCAGTTCCTCTGCTCAGTTCCTCTGCTCGCTCATTTCCTCCCTCTGGATTCCAGTCTTCTCTTCCATCTTCAGTCTTCACTCCTTCTTCACTCTACTTCTTCACTTCCATCTTCACTCCTCAACACCTCTGGTTCTCACTAGCCATCCATGTAACATCGTAATATCTCTTGAGGCCTAGTGAGCACTGGAGATGCTGAGGAGTGAAGTCCAAGTGAGTGGAGTTGAAGGTAAGAAATGAGATAGGACTGAGCAGAGATATGAAATTTGCGTACGGATCAGAGGAGTGCCCGAATATACTGATTTTTTTTTAACTCTTTCTCAGGTCTAAAAAGAATCAGTCGAAACAACAGCCAATGAGCTCATATTTTGCATGATTTGAGCAAATCAAAGTGATCAAAGGAATAAAATCAATTTGGGCTCTGGCAGATCCACATATTTTGTGAAATCAATTTGTTTTAAATCAATACTGTCATCTCTAGTTTTTAGCATTAACAGGACTGTTAAGAGCTTCAGAACATCATAGAATTAGTACAGTATTTTTTGGTAATCGCATAATGTCTTATTTTTTTAACCTACAGATAAGTCACTTGTCAACTAGTTCCCTCCTGAGTGATAAAAAACAGTTCACTTCTTTCTTTCGGACTGTTCCTAGTGACGCCTTCCAATCTAAGGGACTATCTCAGCTCATTTTACATTTTGGCTGGACATGGGTGGGATTGGTGGCTCTGGCTAATGATTATGGTCAGCTAGGCATTCAGGTTATTAAGCAAGAAATTCTTAAATCTGGGGCTTGCGTGGAGTTCACAGAATACATTCAGATTGGTAAAACGAACAGTAACATTGTTCAGATTATCAAAGCTTCTACAGCTCAAGCCGTGGTTATCTTCTCTACTGATGTCCACCTTCTGCCTCTACTCGATGAGCTTATGGGACAAAACGTAACTGGAAAGATATGGGTAGCCAGTGAAGGTTGGTCAACTTCATCATTATTTTCTTCAGAAAAATATTCTAATCTTCTTGCTGGAACCATGGGGTTTGCATTCTACAGTGGAAACATTCCTGGATTCCAAAAATACCTAGACCACATTAGTCCTTCCAGTCTACCTGAAAAGCCTTGGAACTGGATGTTCTGGGAAGAAAATGTTGGTTGTGCATTTTTAGACTTTGAAAACTTTACATTCTCCCGACAAAGGCCATCAAGAAACTGCACAGAAGAAGAAACAATTGCAGATTTTCATACATTTCTAAAGCAAGTGCCCAATATTCGCATGTCATACAGTCTTTATAGTACCATCTATGTGATTGCCAAAGCATTGCATGACTTGCATTCCCGTAGATCAGGAAATAGCCTTTTATTTGGCAGAAACTGCTCAGATTTCTGGAACATAAAACCATGGCAGGTATAGCATTATATGGTGGTGATGTTGATGATTCCGCTGTGAATGTGTTTAGATGGTTATTGGCCCATACACCAGTAATTCAAGTCATGAGCTGTGTCCACAGTTCATATATGGGCTCAGGTACAGTACTATGGACATGGTGTAGGGATCCATAGACTTACTGTTGAGCCGGTACACCTCTCCGTGTACTCAGATCTTGCAGGAGCTCTACACTTTTGAGAACGGAACCAGATCCTGCATTGATCCGCAGCACTATACAGCCCCTGTAATATATAAAGCTTTTTTAAATGATATGTGCACTTAAAGGAATTATGAATTTATAGTGGGGATCCTCTGTTCAGGAGATTAGCCAATAGCATTCTAGAATAACTCTTTATCTCTGGGTACCTGACACCTTAAGCTATTACATGGGCTGCCCAATAATTTGCATGAGAATTGTGTAATACTTTATTTTGCCTGCAGGGGTGCTGCAGTATTGTTGACGGACTCTTCTACAGACTGCACTTTCTATCTCTATAGGACCTCGCAGAGGGACATCGTATGGTCAACATTTTATAGAATAGAACATGTAAACTCAACATTCCCTTATAAAATGTAGATTTGATTTTATTATAGAAATAATAGTATAGTATTTTGAAAGAACTGAAAACTGTGAAAATAACATGATGGAATTTGTTGTGATTGACTTCATATGTTTCTATACTACACCATTTTTCTTTAGACCCATCCTAGAATTTATCAATTCACTCACCTACCATAGTCAGCAATAGTTTACGATGGGTTAATCAACCGTAAGTGGCAAACTAAGTGGACAGGAGGTTGGTGGGTCAAGTCAGTCATTGGATTTACTCTATCCAATAGGCTTTCTCTCCTTACCATTAAATATGTGGAGCAGTTGTAAGAAATAGCATTAGGTTGAATAAGCCTTCATAGCTATCTCATGTCTGTGGGCACCTATAGAGTCAATGTTAGTAGCTGCTTATTTCAGATAATACCTACATTGGATTAGGTCTTTGTCATGATCCAGACCGGGTTTTGAATCCTGTCCCCCTTTTCCCGGTCTGATCATGTCAGGGGTTATCTTTTCTCAGCCTCAGTCTGGTCTCAGGTTTGCTAGTTAGCCCCGCTGTGTCCTGCAGATCATGTCAGTTATAGTTTCTGCCTAGTGCTGCTGTAGCTGACTCTGATTGTTCTGATTTGCCCTGCTGCGTTTACTGTCTGAACTCGTGTCTGTTTTCCCCTGTTCCCATTTTGACTCAGTGTTTCCCTTTAGTGTGCTGACTCCCTGGCTTGACTTGGCGTGCATCTTGACCTGTTTCTGTCCTTTCTCTTTTGCTTATGCACTCCTGACCTTTACTTACCCCCTGGCTTGTCTCTGACCTTGAGTTTGCTTTCTCCTTTGGTACTGCACTACAGTCTAGGATTTGACCCAGTTTGTTTTGACTATTCTGCTGCCACCTTTGGTAGCCTCACTGTTGCACTGCAGGTTAGCTTTGTTTAGGTGCAGACCTGCTTTCTCTCTACTGCTATGTAGTGAAGCCTGCACCTACCTGCATTGCAGCAGTATTATAAGGATTTACAACTTTTATATGATAATTCAAGTGCAAAAAAAACATAAATACACTCATTTAGTAGTGGAAGTTATTTTCTCTTAAAGGGGTTGCCCAATTTTGTGATGAAAGTGTGCTGTCACTCTTTGTGTCTGCAGAATTTTGAATCCTCACAGAGCATGCACTGCATGCTTTCATGATTCTCCAGTAACGGCAGAGTAAGCGGGTAGTCAAGTGACAGCAAATATGTGATTTGCATACAAGCGGTCACGTGCCGACTAGACGTGACTGGACCCCCCTGTTCACTAGTACGTCTAGTTGGAATGTGGCCGGAAGAATGGAATTTGCATACTAATAGTCACATGACCGCCGACTCCAACCACTGGTTCAGACTTTCATCATAAACCTGGACACCCCCGATAAAGATAATGACTGTCCATATTCCATTACTATGATGTATGATCATTATAGAGGGAGGGGGTTCATTTTGAGAATCCTCTGAATTAGCAAGAATATTCTTGTGGACTTAAATCATTTGTTTATTTCATGGACAGATCTTCATCTGAATGTCCATCATGTTATACAGTATTTTCCCTACAGTAGAAATGTCTGGCTGAGAAGGCTTCCACCGGCAAGGTCATTTGTTTGCTGGGATGTCAGGAACTGGTGGCTACAATGTGAAGTGAGTTATCTTTAAAGAGATGGAACAGACACTTTATAGTGGTCTTGGAGCATTGGTGATGGTGACATTTCATTTGGTGAGGTCTTCAGTATCAGATCAGTAAGGGTCCGACATCTGTTACTGATTAGCCGTTTTTTGATGAAGAACCGGCCTGATGTAAATAGTGTGTGGACCTGGAAAAGCGCTGCTTCTTTCATCGTGTAGTGTCCATTCTCAGGTACTGGAGCCTAGCTCATATTGAAGTGAATAGGAGCTGAACTGCAGTCCTCAGCGATGGTCACTGCACAGGATGGAGCAGTGCATCTCTTCATTGGTTTCATCAAGCCGGTGTTGAAGTTCAAAACAGCTGATCAGTGACAGTAAAAAGTGTCGGATATTAATTACCTACTCTAATTATAAGTCACCAATATCAGGTTGCCAGACAACACATTTAAGGTAAAATTGAAATGATGGAATTATGAACTAACAAATGAAGGATTCTATTTTTCAAAAAGAAAACAACCTAGGATGAGTTTACAATATCTTTGCAGATCATCAAGTATATCCAAACGACCAGAGTGAAGCTGAGCAGCGGACGAGACGTGTTTTTTGATGTGAATGGAGACCCTCCTCCTCTGTACGACTTAGTGAACTGGCAGCTGGGCTCCGATAGTGGATTAGTACAACTTAATGTTGGGCAATATGACTCATCAGACTTAATTATCAACACAAGTTCTTTAAGATGGAATATGGGTAACACCAAGGTACAGTATTGTACGCATGAGTTAAGACTAATGATCAAAAAGTTTATTAATGGAATAATTGCCAACAATAAAAATGCACAAACCAGGTAAAATAAATGTGTTCCTCTTCATATTCCTAAGAATCTACCATGATCAACAATTGATTGTTAACTAACTAAGTTAGACTTTGTAAAAGTCAAAATTCATCATGTTCCTAATACTTATAGAAAACCATTATAATAGTCAATTTAAATTTTTAGTCAATGAAAGGGAACCTCACATTGGACCTTTACCTGAGTGGAGACTTCCTTTAAAGGCCATCAATATTATATACAAAATTCAGGAGCAGAAGTTCAAACTCTTAGCTACCAGTAGAGTGTCCATAGTCCACGATCCCTGGTCCACCAGGATTTCCAGAACTTTGAAAGGAAGAGATGAACTCAATAGTCCAAATAAGAAAATCTACTACATGTCTTTAGCTACACTCTACAGGAATCTTAGAAGGGTCGTTGTCAAAGCTTCATTAAGATATTTATAGGGTTGAAATATTGGGTCATGCTGTGAAAATAAATAAAGACTTGCTTAGACTTATTATTTGGAGCACTGCGGTCATCTGGACATTTGTCTGAGATTGTTTAGTGAATCCTGAATTGAGCAGGGGGTGGGACACGAAGACCTTTGAGGTCCCTTCCAACTCTAACATTATAGGATTCTATGATCTCTCCCATCTGTTATCCCGGTAGAGACAACTTTAATGTGTATCTGTTAGGTGTCAAGTTCCCGCAGCTGCACAGGGGGAATCTCGAACCATCTCCGCTATGGTCTCCCATTCTTCTCCAACCTCAGTGGAGCCTGCTCAGCGGAGACGTCGGTCCCTGTGTCTGGCTCAAGCTGATACTGTGTGACTGGTTACTGCTGCCCTTCCAGGCTCTGCCTTTGTAGCCAGCACTGATCAGCAGCGATCAGGTCTTTCTGGGACTAAGTCCTGCTTTTCCCATACTGAGCATGCCCACGGGATGACCTTCCAATGGAGGTCGGAGGTCACATGCTTAGGTCCTGTAGCAGCTCCTATTGGACAATCTGGAAGGTCCCGTAGCACTGCTGCTATAAAAGGTTCGCATGGCCGCTCAGCCATGCGCTAGTGTATACTTGAAAACGTGTGTGTGTACATGTGTGACTGTCGCTCTTTAATCATCTCCCTTCCTAGTGTTGTTGACTGCTCGCGAATGGTGGATGCTTGCTATCTAGCACCCGACAGTGCTACCTGCACCTAACACATGATACAGCGACTGATTGCAGTGACCGCCAGTGTGGCGTCGTGCGCTAATAGAGCGCTTTCCTGACCAAAGTCTGGGTGGTTAGTGGTGTCCGCTAGAGCGGCACTGCATGCACTCTTGTGCATTTAATTAATGTTGCTGTTTAACTCTGACACCCCAGTAGCGGTGTTGAGCACAAGAGGTCTAGAGGAACTCTTTCCCTGAGTCTTGAGATAGAGTTCTGTGACTCCTTGCTTTGTGCAGTACCACGGCCCTGTGACGCAACAGGGTTCACTTCCTTCATACCGGGTGAAGCTAACCCGTGTGTGTATCCACATTACACTACCATATAGTCCGTCATTACTCAGTGTTAGGGCTAGCGGAACGCACCGAGTATAGGAAGGAAACAACAAGGTGAGTTTGCAGCCTGGGGTCCACCGTGCAGAGAAATCTGCTGCAAAGTAATTAGCGGCACTATATGGTGGTTTAAGCGAACTCTGTTAACTTCACAGAATCACAAAGATATGAAAATGCTGTGCACTGTTAACCTCACAGAGGATCACAGCTACCTAACTGAGCAAAGCAAAGAGTGGTCATGCAGTCAGCATAGCACGCAAACAACTACTCACCGGAGGTGCCGGTATTCTAGGGGCTTATTTC
This sequence comes from Ranitomeya imitator, assembly GCF_032444005.1. Classification (NCBI taxonomy): domain Eukaryota; kingdom Metazoa; phylum Chordata; class Amphibia; order Anura; family Dendrobatidae; genus Ranitomeya; species Ranitomeya imitator. The sequence goes on from NC_091285.1 coordinate 685,394,515, forward strand.
AGCCGAGCCCTGAATCCAAGCATACAAAACTCCTCACCAGAGGTGCCGCTATTATAAGGGCTTATTTCAGCCAACCCTAACCACATGCAGACATGACCACTAAGTAGCAAAGCTCATAGCACAGGTTGATACTAGTGCATGGCCGTGCGGCCTTGCAAACCTTTTATAGCTGCAGCAGACAAGAACCTTTCTAGTGGTCCAATGGGAGCTGCTACAAGGCCTGAGCGTGTGACCCCTGACCTCCAATGAGAGGTCCTCCCGTGGGCATGCTCAGTGTGTGCAAAGCAGGACTTTGTCCCAGAAAAGCCTGCTCATCGCTGACCAGTACAGGATACAACAGCAGAGCCTGGAAAGGCAGCAGTAACCGTTTGCACAGTATCAGAGTGAGTGAGACGCTGGGACCGACGTCTCCGCTGAACAGGCTCCACTGCGTCTGATGTAGAATGGGAGACCGCAGCAGACATGGTTTGAGATTTCCCCTGTGCTGCGGTGGGAACTCGAATCCTTAAATTACCCCCTTCCTAGGGATCCCTGTTATGACCTGGTGGTTAAGAGGCCACACTGATATGACCTGGTGGCTAAAACGCAACATGGAGCGAGCTCTGAGAAGGTGGTATCTCTACTGACCGCAGTCCCTAATCCTAACAACAACACTAGAAATAGCCGTGGGATATTCCTGATTCTCCCTAGACACCTCTTCACAGCCTAAGAAATAACTACCCCTAAAGAAGGAAATAGAAAGCTATCTTGCCTCAGAGAAAACCCCCAAAAGGAAAGATAGCCCCCCACAAATATTGACTGTGAATGGAGAGGGAAATGACATACATAGAAATGAAATCAGAATTCAGCAAAGGAGGCCAATACTAAACTAGATAGACAGAGAGAAAAGGATACTGTGCAGTCAGTATAAAAAACTACAAAATCCACGCAGAGATTACAAAAATGAACTCCACACCGACTCACGGTGTGGAGGGGCAAATCTGCTTTCCCAAAGCTTCCAGCTAGCCTGAATAACACATAGTGACAAGCTGGACAAAAAGAGACATATTTGCAAAGCAATAGAGTCCAAACAAATGGACAAACAAAAACTAGCAAAAACTTATCTTTTGCAGACAAGGACTGGCCATATGAAAATTCCAAGGAGAGAACCAAATCCAACCAAGAACATTGACAGCAGGCATGGACTAAAGCCCAGAGCAGGTTTAAATAACAAACCCAGGCAAGGCGATTAGTGAAGGCAGCTGCTACAGCTACCTAAAGGAGCAGCAGTTCCACTCCAAACTACCAGAGGGAGCCCAAGGGCAGGACTCACAAAAATACCATTAGCAACCACAGGAGGGAGCTCCAGAACGGAATTCACAACAGTACCCCCCCTTGAGGAGGGGTCACCGATCCCTCAGCAGAGCTCCCAGGCCGATCAGGACGAGCCAAATGGAAAGCACAAACCAAATCGGCAGCATGAACATCGGAGGCAACAACCCAAGAATTATCCTCCTGGCCATAATCCTTCCACTTGACCAGATACTGAAGCTTCCGCCTCGAAAAACGAGTATCCAAAATCTTCTCCACCACATATTCCAATTCTCCCTCAACCAAAACCGAAGCAGGAGGATCAACGGAGGGAACCATAGGTACCACATATCTCCGCAACAAGGATCTATGGAACACATTATGAATGGAAAAGGAAGCTGGAAGGGCCAAACGAAAAGACACTGGATTGATAATTTCAGAAATCTTATAAGGCCAATAAAGCGAGGATTGAACTTAGGGGAAGAAACCTTCATAGGAACATGACGAGAAGACAACCAGACCAAATCACCAACACGAAGCCAGGGACCAACACACTGACGACGGTTAGCAAAACGCTGAGCCTTTTCCTGAGACAACGTCAAATTGTCCACCACATGAGTCCAAATTTGCTGCAACCTGTCCACCACGGAATCCACACCAGGACAGTCAGAAGGCTCAAGCTGCCCTGAAGAAAAACGAGGATGAAAACCAAAGTTACAAAAGAAAGGCGAAACCAAGGTAGCAGAACTAGCCCGATTATTAAGGGCAAACTCGCCAAACGGCAAAAAGGTCACCCAATCATCCTGATCAGCAGACACGAAGCATCTCAAATAGGTTTCCAAGGTCTGATTGGTTTGCTCCGTTTGGCCATTTGTCTGAGGATGGAATGCTGAAGAAAAAGACAAATCAATGCCCATTCTAGCACAAAAGGACCGCCAAAACCTAGAAACGAACTGGGAACCTCTGTCAGACACAATCAGGGGCGGATTATCAGAGGGTCAATATGGGCGGTAGCCCAGGGTCCAGTGGTCTGGGGGGGCCCTGGGCTACCGCACAGATTAACCCTCTGAAAATCATCTGTGAATGCCCGCCGGGCGGCGTTTATGTGCCCCCGGACCCGGTGAGCAGAGAGAGGGGGCCCGCATCGGGCCCCTTCTCATCTGCTCACCGGGCCCCTTCCGGCGCTGCGGCGGTTTCCTATTGATGTGCGGGCGCGCGCCCGCACGTCAATAGTTAACAACAACAGCCGCCAGCCAATTGGAGGCTGGCGGCTGAAGTCGGCCGCGCGCACACGTCGCCGGCGTCTGACGTCATTGTCAGTCGCCGGCGAGTGTGCGCTGCAGAAGGGAGCTCGTCGCCGGGAGCGTGGACAGGTGAGGAGACTGTTTTTTTTTTTTTTTTTGATCAGTTAAACGGTGGACTGTGGACACACTGGGAGGCAATGCTGGAGGGAGGACACACTGGGGGGCAATGCTGGAGACACTGGGGCAGGTTGGAGGACACACTGGGGGGCAATGCTGGAGGACACACTGGGGGGCAATGCTGGAGGACACACTGGGGGGCAATGCTGGAGGACTGTTGTGAATTCTGTGGCTGAGTTCACTTCTGTGGTCACAAGTGGTATTGCAGTCTCTGGGCTTCCTCCCTCAGGTGTTTTGGTGAGCTCATTTGGGTGGTCTGTGATCGCTTTTCTAAAATGGTCCATCTGGTGCCCTTGGTTAAATTGCCTTCCTCCTCTGATTTGGTGCCTTTGTTCTTCCAGCATGTGGTTCGTTTACATGGCATTCCTGAGAATATTGTTTCTGACAGAGGTTCCCAGTTTGTCTCGAGGTTCTGGCGAGCCTTTTGTGGTAGGATGGGCATTGACCTATCTTTCTCCTCGGCCTTCCATCCTCAGACTAATGGCCAGACCGAACGAACCAATCAGACCTTGGAAACATATCTGAGATGTTTTGTTTCCGCTGACCAGGATGATTGGGTGTCATTTTTGCCGTTGGCTGAGTTCGCCCTTAATAATCGGGCCAGCTCGGCTACCTTGGTCTCTCCATTTTTCTGCAATTCTGGGTTCCATCCTCGTTTCTCTTCAGGACAGGTTGAGTCTTCGGACTGTCCTGGTGTGGATTCTGTGGTGGACAGGTTGCAGCAGATCTGGACTCAGGTAGTGGACAATTTGACCTTGTCCCAGGAGAAGGCTCAGCTTTTCGCTAATCGCAGACGCCGTGTGGGACCCCGACTTCGTGTTGGGGATCTGGTTTGGTTATCTTCACGTCATATTCCTATGAAGGTTTCCTCTCCTAAATTTAAACCTCGTTTTATTGGTCCGTATAGGATTTCTGAGATTCTCAATCCGGTGTCTTTTCGTCTGACCCTCCCAGACTCCTTTTCCATACATAATGTATTCCATAGGTCGTTGTTGAGGAGATACGTGGCACCTATGGTTCTATCTGTGGAGCCTCCTGCCCCTGTTTTGGTGGAGGGGGAATTGGAGTATATTGTGGAGAAGATTTTGGATTCTCGTGTCTCTAGACGGAAACTCCAGTATCTGGTCAAATGGAAGGGTTATGCTCAGGAAGATAATTCCTGGGTTTTTGCCTCTGATGTCCATGCCCCAGATCTTGTTCGTGCCTTTCATGTGGCTCATCCTGGTCGGCCTGGGGGTTCTGGTGAGGGTTCGGTGACCCCTCCTCAAGGGGGGGTACTGTTGTGAATTCTGTGGCTGAGTTCACTTCTGTGGTCACAAGTGATATTGCAGTCTCTGGGCTTCCTCCCTCAGGTGTTTTGGTGAGCTCGTTGGCTGCCTTGCTATTTAGCTCCACCTGAGTCTGTCTTCCTTGCTCCTTGTCAATGTTCCAGTGTTGGATCTGAGCTACTGCATCTTTCCTTGGGCCTGCTGCTCTGCTAGATAAGTGCTTCTAGTTTGTTTTCTGTTTTTTCTGTCCAGCTTGCTATTAACTTTTGCTGGAAGCTCTGAGAAGCAAAGGGGTGCACCGCCGTGCTGTTAGTTCGGCACGGTGGGTCTTTTTGCCCCTTTGCGTGGTTTTCGTTTTAGGGTTTTTTGTAGACTGCATAGTTCTCTTTGCTATCCTCGCTCTGTCTAGAATATCGGGCCTCACTTTGCTGAATCTATTTCATTCCTACGTTTGTCTTTTCATCTTGCTAACAGTCATTATATGTGGGGGGCTGCCTATTCCTTTGGGGTATTTCTCTGAGGTAAGTCAGGCTTGTATTTCTATCTTCAGGCTAGTCAGCTCCTCAGGCAGTGCCGAGTTGCATAGGTAGTGATAGGCGCAATCCACTGCTGCTTATAGTTGTGTGAGGATAGATCAGGTACTGCAGTCTACAGAGATTCCACGTCTCAGAGCTCGTCCTATTGTTTTTGGTTATTGCCAGATCTCTGTATGTGCGCTGATTACTGCACGCTGTGTTGCCTGATTGCCAGCCATAACAGAGGACACACTGGGGGGCAATGCTGGACACACTGGGGGGCAATTCTGGAGGACACACTGGGGGGCAATGCTGGAGGACACACTGGGGGGCAATGCTGGACACACTGGGGCAGGTTGAAGGACACACTGAGGGCAATGCTGGAGGACACACTGGGGGCAATGCTGGAGACAGTGGGGCAGATTGCTGGAGACAGTGGGGCAGATTGCTGGAGACAGTGGGGCAATGCTGGGGACAGTGGGGCAATGCTGGAGACAGTGGGGTAATGCTGGATACAGTGGGGCAATGCTGGAGACTGTGGGGCAATGCTGGAGACAGTGGGGCAGATTGCTGGAGGACACACTGGGGGGCAATGCTGGAGACTGTGGGGCAATGCTGGAGACAGTGGGGCAGATTGCTGGAGGACACACTGGGGGGCAATGCTGGAGACTGTGGGGCAATGCTGGAGACAGTGGGGCAGATTGCTGGGGGGCAATGCTGGAGGACACACTGGGGGGAAATGCTGGAGACACTGGGGCAGATTGGAGGACACACTGGGGGCAGATTGCTGGAGACAGTGGGGAAGATTGCTGGAGACAATGGGGCAATGCTGGAGACAGTGGGGCAATGCTGGGGACAGTGGGGCAATGCTGTAGACAGTGGGGCAATGCTGGAGACAGTGGGGCAATGCTGGAGACAGTGGGGCAATGCTGGAGACAGTGGGGCAGATTGGGACAGTGGGGCAATGCTGGGAACAGTGGGGCAATGCTGGGGACAGTGGGGCAATGCTGGAGACAGTGGGGCAGATTGCTGGAGGACACACTGGGGGGCAATGCTGGAGGACACACTGGGGGGCAATGCTGGAGACAGTGGGGCAGATTGCTGGAGGACACACTGGCGGGCAATGCTGCATGACACACTGGCGGGCAATGCTGGAGGACACACTGGGGGGCAATGCTGGAGACAGTGGGGCAGATTGCTGGAGACAGTGGGGCAGATTGCTGGAGACAGTGGGGCAGATTGCTGGAGACAGTGGGGCAGATTGCTGGACACACTGGGGCAGATTGCTGGACACACTGGGGGCAGGACTGGAGGCATGGGCAGAATGTAGACACAGGGCATGATTGGAGACACGGGGTAGAATGAAAGACATGGGGCAGGATTGGATCATGGGGCAGGATGGATACGATGGAGACAGATGGGGCAGGATGGGGAGATCATATGGGGCAGGATGGATACTCATGAGTGCAGGATGGGAGAACATTTGGCTGGAGCGAGGAATGAGATACATGGGGTGGGGAATAGTATTACCATAGGGGCTAATTAAGGGATATTATTACTGCAGTGATGTATTTATTTTATTTTTTGAGTATACTGTTTTAAATGGGGGGGCGGTCCTGTTACTGTGCAGAGTGACACTATATCGCCTTTTTCTCTTCATGTGGTGTAATGTAGAAGTTGTGAAAAATTAAGTAATGTGTTCTACAAGCGGAGCTCGAGATAACTGTGTTATTTCCTGCAGAAACGAGTCCTGGCTGGAAGAAATGATGGCGGTCTGTGCTGGATGAAAGATGAAGGACTTCACCTAGAGACGTCACTGGTGAGTCAGTGTTACCTATACACTGACACTATACACTGTATACTATATACAGAGGTCCTTTGTACAATGTCACCAGTGATCTCTGTATTACCTCTACACAGACACTGCATACTAAGTACAGATCTCCTGTGAATACTAGCACTTATGGTGATAGTATTGTGTTTTTTTTTGTTTTGTTTTTTTACTGATCAGTATTGTAGTATTCAGTCACTATGTGGTGGTAATATGTGGTCTGGAAATGGTGTTGTGGTATTTGTCCCTTGTATGTGCTATTTGGTCACCAAGTGGTAATATGTGGTCTTGACATGGTGCGGTGCTATTTGTTCCTTGTATGTGATATTATTCGATCACTGTGGTTCTAATTTGTGGTCTGGTCATGGTGCGGTGGTATTTGTTCCTTGTATGTGATATTATTCGATCACTGTGGTTGTAATTTGTGGTCTGGTCATGGTGCGGTGGTATTTGTTCCTTGTATGTGATATTATTCGATCACTGTGGTTGTAATTTGTGGTCTGGTCATGGTGCGGTGGTATTTGTTCCTTGTATGTGATATTATTGGTCCAGATATACCTAAATTGTATTGCAGATTTTAACAAATATTGAATAGGTTACAGTAGAGTAGGGCCCGGCCATTTTTCTGGAATAATCTGGTTCGCGTATATCATGAACCCGTCACATGACCCCCGTCACATGACCCCCGTTACATGACCCCCGTCACATGACCGGGGGGGGGGGGGCCCACAGTGTGTGAACAGCCCGGGGCCCTGGCTACCCTTAATCCACCCCTGGACACAATATTCTCCGGAATACCATGCAAACGAACCACTTGCTGAAAAAATAATGGAACCAAATCAGAGGAGGAAGGCAACTTAGGCAATGGCACCAAATGGACCATCTTAGAAAACCGGTCACAAACCACCTAGATGACAGACATCTTCTGAGAGACAGGAAGATCAGAAATAAAATCCATGGAAATATGCGTCCAGGGCCTCTCAGGAATAGGCAAAGGCAAAAGCAACCCGCTGGCATGGGAACAGCAAGGCTTAGCCCGAGCACAGGTCCCACAGGACTGCACAAACGAACGCACATCCCGCGACAAGGAAGGCCACCAAAAGGACCTGGCCACCAAATCTCTGGTACCGAAAATCCCAGGGTGACCAGCCAACACCGAACAATGAACCTCAGAAATTACCCTACTAGTCCATCTATCAGGAACAAACAATTTCTCCACAGGACAGCGGTCAGGTTTATCAGCCTGAAACTCCTGAAGTACCCGCCGCAAATCAGGGGAGATGGCAGAAAGAATCACCCCCTCCTTGAGGATCCCAGGCGGCTCAAGAACTCCCGGAGAATCAGGCAAAAAACTCCTAGAAAGGGCATCAGCCTTCACATTCTTAGAACCCGGAATATACGAGACCACAAAATCAAAACGTGAGAAAAACAGAGACCACCGAGCCTGTCTAGGATTCAACCGCTTAGCAGACTCGAGGTAAATCAGATTCTTGTGATCAGTCAAGACCACCACGCGATGCTTGGCTCCCTCAAGCCAATGTCGCCACTCCTCAAATGCCCACTTCGTAGCCAACAACTCCCGATTGCCGACATCATAATTACGCTCAGCAGGCGAAAACTTTCTGGAGAAGAAAGCACAAGAGCCATCAGAATTTCTCTGAGACAAAATGGCCCCTGCCCCAATCTCAGAAGCATCAACCTCAACCTGAAAAGGGAGAGAAACATCTGGCTGACGCAACACAGGGGCAGAAGTAAAATGACGTTTAAGCTCCTGAAAGGCCTCAACAGCCGCAGAGGACCAATTCACCACATCAGCGCCCTTCTTCGTCAAATCGGTCAGAGGCTTCAACACACTAGAAAAATTAGCAATAAAGCGGCGATAAAAATTGTCAAAGCCCAAAAATTTCTGAAGGCTCTTTACAGAGGTAGGTTGAGTCCAATCATGAATGGCCTGGACTTTAACAGGGTCCATTTCAATAGCCAAGGAGGAAAAAATGAAACCCAAAAAAGAAACCTTCTGAACTCCAAAGAGGCACTTAGACCCCTTCACAAACAACGCATTAGCACGAAGGACCTGAAATACCATCCTAACCTGCTTTACATGAGACTCCCAATCATCGGAGAAAACCAAAATATCATCCAAATACACAATCATGAATTTATCCAGATAATTCCGGAAGATATCATGCATAAAGGACTGAAATACCGATGGAGCATTAGAGAGCCCGAATGGCATCACAAGATATTCAAAATGGCCTTCGGGCATATTAAATGCTGTTTTCCATTCATCACCTTGTTTAATACGCACGAGATTATACGCCCCTCGAAGGTCGATTTTAGCAAACCAACTGGCACCCTTATTCCGAGCAAACAAATCAGAAAGTAAAGGTAAAGGGTACTGGAATTTGACAGTGATCTTATTGAGAAGGCGATAATCTATACAGGGTCTCAAGGAGCCATCCTTCTTGGCAACAAAAAAAAATCCCGCTCCCAACGGTGACGAAGACGGGCGAATATGCCCCTTCTCCAAGGACTCCTTTACATAACTCCACATAGCGGCATGCTCTGGCACAGACAGATTGAAAAGTCGGCCCTTAGGGAACTTACAGCCAGGAATCAAATTAATAGCACAATCGCAGTCCCTATGAGGAGGCAGAGAACTGGATTTGGGCTCATCAAATACATCCCGGAAATCCTACAAAAACTCAGGAACTTCAGAAGAAGGTGAAGAGGAAATGTGTTGTGATAGGCAATTCAGTATCACAATGGACATAGCGGTCAGAGCACATACAGTGATCTGACAATAACCCAAAATCATAGAACGAGCTCTGAGACGTGGGAACTCTGCAGACCGCAATCCCTAATCCTCTCCAAACAACACTAGAGGCAGCCGTGGATTGCGCCTAACTCTGCCTATGCAACTTGGCACAGCCTGAGAAACTAACTAGCCTGAAGATAGAAAATAAGCCTACCTTGCCTCAGAGAAATACCCCAAAGGAAAAGGCAGCCCCCCACACACAATGACTGTGAGTTAAGATGAAAAGACAAACGTAGGGATGAAATAGATTCAGCAAAGTGAGGCCCGACTTTCTTAACAGAGCGAGGATAGGAAAGATAACTTTGCGGTCTACACAAAACCCTAAAGAAAACCACACAAAGGTGGCAAAAAGACCCTCCGTACCGAACTAACGGCACGGAGGTACACCCTTTGCATCCCAGAGCTTCCAGCAAAATAATTAGACAAGCTGGACAGAAAAAATAGCAAACAAATAGCAAAGAAGAACTTAGCTATGCAGAGCAGCAGGCCACAGGAATGATCCAGGGAAAAACAAGTCCAACACTGGAACATTGACAGGAAGCATGGATCAAAGCATTAGGTGGAGTTAAGTAGAGAAGCACCTAACGACCTCACCAGATCACCTGAGGGAGGAAACTCAGAAGCCGCAGTACCACTTTCCTCCACAAACGGAAGCTCCCAGAGAGAATCAGCCGAAGTACCACTTGTGACCACAGGAGGGAGCTCTGCCACAGAATTCACAACAGTACCCCCCCTTGAGGAGGGGTCACCGAACCCTCACCAGAGCCCCCAGGCCGACCAGGATGAGCCACATGAAAGGCACGAACAAGATCGGGAGCATGGACATCAGAGGCAAAAACCCAGGAATTATCTTCCTGAGCATAACCCTTCCATTTAACCAGATACTGGAGTTTCCGTCTTGAAACACGAGAATCCAAAATCTTCTCCACAATATACTCCAATTCCCCCTCCACCAAAACCGGGGCAGGAGGGTCAACAGATGGAACCATAGGTGCCACGTATCTCCGCAACAATGACCTATGGAATACGTTATGTATGGAAAAAGAATCTGGGAGGGTCAGACGAAAAGACACAGGATTAAGAACCTCAGAAATCCTATATGGACCAATGAAACGAGGTTTAAACTTAGGAGAGGAAACCTTCATAGGAATATGACGAGAAGATAACCAAACCAGATCCCCAACACGAAGTCGGGGACCCACACGGCGTCTACGATTAGCGAAACGTTGAGCCTTCTCCTGGGACAAGGTCAAATTGTCCACTACATGAGTCCAAATCTGCTGCAACCTGTCCACCACAGTATCAGGGGAGATGGCAGACACAATTACTCCTTCCATGAGGATACCCGCCGGCTCAGATAAACCCGGAGAGTCGGGCACAAAACTCTTAGACAGAGCATCCGCCTTCACATTTTTAGAGCCCGGAAGGTACGAAATCACAAAGTCAAAACGGGCAAAAAACAGCGACCAACGAGCCTGTCTAGGATTCAAACGCTTAGCAGACTCGAGATAAGTCAAGTTCTTATGATCAGTCAATACCACCACGCGATGCTTAGCTCCTTCAAGCCAATGACGCCACTCCTCGAATGCCCACTTCATGGCCAGCAACTCTCGGTTGCCCACATCATAATTTCGCTCAGCAGGCGAAAACTTCCTGGAAAAAAAAGCGCATGGTTTCATCACTGAGCAATCAGAACCTCTCTGCGACAAAACAGCCCCTGCTCCAATCTCAGAAGCATCAACCTCGACCTGGAATGGAAGAGAAACATCTGGTTGACACAACACAGGGGCAGAAGAAAAACGACGCTTCAACTCTTGAAAAGCTTCCACAGCAGCAGAAGACCAATTAACCAAATCAGCACCCTTCTTGGTCAAATCGGTCAATGGTTTGGCAATACTAGAAAAATTGCAGATGAAGCGACGATAAAAATTAGCAAAGCCCAGGAACTTTTGCAGACTTTTCAGAGATGTCGGCTGAGTCCAATCATGGATGGCTTGGACCTTAACAGGATCCATCTCGATAGTAGAAGGGGAAAAGATGAACCCCAAAAATGAAACCTTCTGCACACCAAAGAGACACTTTGATCCCTTCACAAACAAAGAATTAGCACGCAGGACTTGAAAAACCGTTCTGACCTGCTTCACATGAGACTCCCAATCATCCGAGAAGATCAAAATGTCATCCAAGTACACAATCAGGAATTTATCCAGGTACTCTCGGAAGATGTCATGCATAAAGGACTGAAACACTGATGGAGCATTGGCAAGTCCGAATGGCATCACTAGACACTCAAAATGACCCTCGGGCGTATTAAATGCAGTTTTCCATTCATCGCCTCGCCTGATTCGCACCAGATTATACGCACCACGAAGATCTATCTTGGTGAACCAACTAGCCCCCTTAATCCGAGCAAACAAATCAGATAACAATGGCAAGGGGTACTGAAATTTAACAGTGATCTTATTAAGAAGGCGGTAATCTATACAAGGTCTCAGCGAACCATCCTTCTTGGCTACAAAAAAGAACCCTGCTCCTAATGGCGACGATGACGGGCGAATATGCCCCTTCTCCAGGGATTCCTTCACATAACTGCGCATAGCGGTGTGCTCAGGCACGGATAAATTAAACAGTCGACCTTTTGGGAATTTACTACCAGGAATCAAATTGATAGCACAATCACAATCCCTATGCAGAGGTAGGGCATCGGACTTGGGCTCATCAAATACATCCCGGTAATCAGACAAGAACTCTGGAACCTCAGAAGGGGTGGATGACGAAATTGACAGAAATGGAACATCACCATGTACCCCCTGACAACCCCAGCTGGACACCAACATGGATTTCCAATCCAATACTGGATTATGGGCTTGTAGCCCTGGCAACCCCAACACGACCACATCATGCAGATTATGCAACACCAGAAAGCGAATAACCTCCTGATGTGCAGGAGCCATGCACATGGTCAGCTGGGTCCAGTATTGAGGCTTATTCTTGGCCAAAGGCGTAGCATCAATTCCTCTCAATGGAATAGGACACTGCAAGGGCTCCAAGAAAAACCCACAACGCTTAGCATATTCCAAGTCCATCAAATTCAGGGCAGCGCCTGAATCCACAAACGCCATGACAGAATACGATGACAAAGAGCAGATCAAGGTAACGGACAGAAGAAATTTTGACTGTACAGTACCAATGGTGGCAGACCTAGCGAACCGCTTAGTGCGCTTAGGACAATCAGAGATAGCATGAGTGGAATCACCACAGTAGAAACACAGCCCATTCAGACGTCTGTGTTCTTGCCGTTCAACTCTGGTCATAGTCCTATCGCACTGCATAGACTTAGGTTTAATCTCAGGTAATACCGCCAAATGGTGCACAGATTTACGCTCACGCAAGCGTCGACCGATCTGAATGGCCAAAGACATAGACTCATTCAAACCAGCAGGCATAGGAAATCCCACCATGACATCCTTAAGGGCTTCAGAGAGACCCTTTCTGAATATAGCTGCCAGCGCAGATTCATTCCATTGAGTGAGAACGGACCACTTTCTAAATTTCTGACAATATACCTCTATCTCATCCTGAGCATGACAAAGAGCCAGCAAATTGTTTTCTGCCTGATCCACTGAATTAGTCTCATCGTACAGCAATGGAATAAAGCGGATTCCTATATCTAGTTAAAATATAACTTTTATTTCTGTCCACTAAAAAAAGTGCAAACATATAGTGCCAACAAAAGTGCAAGGTGCATACGTACAACACAAAAGACACATATAAAAACGCATCTGTATATCACCGCCCACAGAAAGCGTAAATGCCTAGTGGCAATAAATAACATTACACTTAGGTCCACGATATCCGTGAATCCGTAAACCCTCAAGATCTCACAGTTTATAGACCCGTGTGCATATCATATGGTAGGATTGTGTGTCAGAAGACTCTATGGCTCTCAGTCTTCACACTAATTACTGACCACTATTGTGATGCAGAAATTCCTACTAGGCGGTATGATATTATAATAACGCTCATTAATCCGTAGTGACACAGTGGTTATGGTACATACTTATTTCTGGTCTAATACCACATGTGTCACCACCATCTATGTAAGGATAATGATACTTATCAGTCTTCTGCCGGTTACCATCTGGACCTCATGCAGTGCTGAGTAAGAGTGGCCCGTTCGGATGGTTTCATTCCTCTAACCGCATCCTTCACTTAGGGTCCACGTTGCTAAAGAGTGCCTCCCAACGCGTTTCGTATATTTCACTCATCAGGGGATAATGTCACCTCTACGCATGATAAATGAGCATGATGCTACGGCGGCTCATGATCCACCTCCTTTTATGAACCGCTCACCGGCGTCTGTCATCTCCCGCTTCCGGACGCCGGGAGCCACACTTCCGGTGTACCTACATCTGTGCACCTCGGATTACTGGATCGCATATTCAGTTCCGGATAACAGACGTCGGCACATAGTGCCGTAACGTCATATCCGGTGGGCGGAGACTATCCTTCTATGCCGTCCCACTACTCGTGCGTCCCAGCGCATTGCGCTTTACCTAATGCAGGGGAGTGGACAGCCGTCACTCACAACTCTCCTGCACTTCCGCCCACCGGATATGACGTTACGGCACTGTGTGCCGACGTCTGTTATCCGGAACTGAATATGCGATCCAGTAATCCGAGGTGCACAGATGTAGGTACACCGGAAGTGTGGCTCCCGGCGTCCGGAAGCGGGAGATGACAGACGCCGGTAAGCGGTTCATAAAAGGAGGTGGATCATGAGCCGCCGTAGCATCATGCTCAATTATCATGCGTAGAGGTGACATTATCCCCTGATGAGTGAAATATACGAAACGCGTTGGGAGGCACTCTTTAGCAACGTGGACCCTAAGTGAAGGATGCGGTTAGAGGAATGAAACCATCCGAATGGGCCACTCTTACTCAGCACTGCATGAGGTCCAGATGGTAACCGGCAGAAGACTGATAAGTATCATTATCCTTACATAGATGGTGGTGACACATGTGGTATTAGACCAGAAATAAGTATGTACCATAACCACTGTGTCACTACGGATTAATGAGCGTTATTATAATATCATACCGCCTAGTAGGAATTTCTGCATCACAATAGTGGTCAGTAATTATTGTGAAGACTGAGAGCCATAGAGTCTTCTGACACACAATCCTACCGTATGATATGCACACGGGTCTATAAACTGTGAGATCTTGAGGGTTTACGGATTCACGGATATCGTGGACCTAAGTGTAATGTTATTTATTGCCACTAGGCATTTACGCTTTCTGTGGGCGGTGATATACAGATGCGTTTTTATATGTGTCTTTTGTGTTGTACGTATGCACCTTGCACTTTTGTTGGCACTATATGTTTGCACTTTTTTTAGTGGACAGAAATAAAAGTTATATTTTAACTAGATATAGGAATCCACTTTATTCCACTTTAGTTTTTTTGGTTCCTCTGACTTTGGAGTCCAGCTGGTTTATATCATCGTACAGCAATCCAAGCGCCAGGAAAAACGCATCGATATTACTTAATGCAGGATCTCCTGACGCAAGAGAAAATGCCCAGTCCTGAGGGTCGCCACGCAAAAAAGAAATGACGATCCTAACCTGTTGAACTGGGTCACCAGAGGAGCGAGGTTTCAAAGCCAGAAATAGTTTACAATTATTTTTGAAACTCAGAAATTTAGTTCTATCTCCAAAAAACAAATCAGGAATAGGAATTCTCGGTTCTAACAAAGAATTCTGAACCACAAAATCTTGAATATTTTGAACTCTTGCTGTGAGCTGATCCACACATGAAGACAGACCTTTAATGTCCATTGCTACACCTGTGTCCTGAACCACCCAAATGTCTAGGGGAAAAAAAGGCAAAACACAGTGCAAAGAAAAAAAAATGGTCTCAGAACTTCTTTTTTCCCTCTATTGAGAATCATTAGCACTTTTGGCTTCCTGTACTGTTGTGATAGGCAATTCAGTATCACAATGGACATAGCGGTCAGAGCACATACAGTGATCTGACAATAACCCAAAATCATAGAACGAGCTCTGAGACGTGGGAACTCTGCAGACCGCAATCCCTAATCCTCTCCAAACAACACTAGAGGCAGCCGTGGATTGCGCCTAACTCTGCCTATGCAACTCGGCACTGCCTGAGAAACTAACTAGCCTGAAGATAGAAAATAAGCCTACCTTGCCTCAGAGAAATACCCCAAAGGAAAAGGCAGCCCCCCACACACAATGACTGTGAGTTAAGATGAAAAGACAAACGTAGGGATGAAATAGATTCAGCAAAGTGAGGCCCGACTTTCTTAACAGAGCGAGGATAGGAAAGATAACTTTGCGGTCTACACAAAACCCTAAAGAAAACCACGCAAAGGGGGCAAAAAGACCCTCCGTACCGAACTAACGGCACGGAGGTACACCCTTTGCGTCCCAGAGCTTCCAGCAAAACAATTAGACAAGCTGGACAGAAAAAATAGCAAACAAGTAGCAAAGAAGAACTTAGCTATGCAGAGCAGCAGGCCACAGGAATGATCCAGGGAAAAACAAGTCCAACACTGGAACATTGACAGGAAGCATGGATCAAAGCATTAGGTGGAGTTAAGTAGAGAAGCACCTAACGACCTCACCAGATCACCTGAGGGAGGAAACTCAGAAGCCGCAGTACCACTTTCCTCCACAAACGGAAGCTCCCAGAGAGAATCAGCCGAAGTACCACTTGTGACCACAGGAGGGAGCTCTGCCACAGAATTCACAACAGAAATGGACATCAAAGGAATATCACTATGTATTCCCTGACAACCCAAACCAGTTACAGACATAGATCTCCAATCCAGCACTGGGTTATGTACCTGTAACCATGGAAAACCCAGCACAACAACATCATGCAAATTATGCAACACCAAAAAGCGAATATTTTCCTGATGTGCTGGAGCCATGCACATGGTCAACTGAGTCCAATACTGAGCTTTATTCTTGGCCAATGGCGTAGCATCAATCCCCCTTAAGGGAAAAGGACTCTGCAAAGGTTCCAAGGAAAAACCACAGCGCTTGGCAAATTCTAAGTCCATTAAGTTCAGGGCAGCGCCAGAATCCACAAATGCCATAACAGAGAAGGACGACAATGAGCAAATCAGGGAAACAGACAAGAGAAATTTAGGCTGTACAGTACTAATAGTAACAGACCCAGGGACCCTCCTAGTACGCTTAGGGCAATCAGAAATAGCATGAGCAGAATCACCACAGTAAAAACACAGCCTATTCTGACGTCTGAATTTCTGTCTTTCTGCTCTAGTCAAAATCCTATCACATTGCATAGGTTCAGGACTTTGCTCAGAGGACACTGCCATATGGTGCACCACCTTGCGCTCACGCAAGTGCCGATCAATCTGAATGGCTAGAGACATAGATTCGCTCAAACCGGTAGGCGTAGGAAAGCCCACCATAATATCTTTAAGGGTTTCAGAAAGACCTTTTCTGAAAATAGCAGCCAGAGCCTCTTCATTCCACTTAGTGAGCACAGACCATTTTCTAAATTTCTGGCAGTATAACTCTGCCGCTTCTTGACCCTGACACAGGGCCAACAGTGTTTTCTCAGCATGCTCTACTGAGTTAGGTTCGTCATACAACAATCCGAGTGCTTGAAAAAATGCATCCATACTCAACAATGTCGGATCCCCTGTTTCAAGAGCAAAAGCCCAGTCTTGAGGATCACCACGCAGTAAGGATATGATGATTTTTACTTGCTGAATGGGATCACCAGAAGAACGGGGTTTCAAAGCAAAAAACAATTTGCAGCTATTTTTAAAGTTCAAAAACTTGGATCTGTCCCCAAAAAACAAATCAGGAGTAGGAATTCTAGGCTCTAGAGCCGGAGTCTGGACAATATAATCTTGGATACTCTGGACTCTTGCAGCAAGTTGATCCATACGAGAAAACAAACTCTGAACCTCCATACCAGAGCATATATCCAGCACCACCCAGATATCAAGAGGAAAAAAAAGACAGAACAGAGCACAGAAAAAAAAATGGTTCAGAACTTTCTTTTCCTTCTTTTGAGATGCATTTAATTCATTTCTGGCCTGCTGTACTGTTATGACCTGGTGGTTAAGAGGCCACACTGATATGACCTGGTGGCTAAAACGCAACATGAGAAGGTGGTATCTCTACTGGCTTCAGTCCCTAATCCTAACAACAACACTAGAAATAGCCGTAGGATGTTCCTGACTGTCCCTAGACACCTCTTCACAGCCTAAGAAATAACTACCCCTAAAGAAGGAAATAGAAAGCTATCTTGCCTCAGAGAAAACCCCCAAAAGGAAAGATAGCCCCCCACAAATATTGACTGTGAATGGAGAGGGAAATGACGTACATAGAAATGAAATCAGATTTCAGCAAAGGAGGCCAATACTAAACTAGATAGACAGAGAGAAAAGGATACTGTGCGGTCAGTATAAAAAACTACAAAATCCACGCTGAGATTGCAAAAATGAACTCCACACCGACTCACGGTGTGGAGGGGCAAATCTGCTTTCCCAGAGCTTTCAGCTAGCCTGAATAACACATAGTGACAAGTGTTGTGAGTTCTGTTTTTGGGCTCCCTCTGGTGGTTACTGATGGTACTGGGTGACTTGTCTTTCCTGGGTCTCTGGGTTCCACCTGTTCCATCAGGATATGGGAGTTTCCTATTTAACCTGGCTTTGCTGGCATTTCCTCGCCGGTTATCAATGTATCCAGTGTGTCTTGTTACCTCTGCTCCCTGCTCCTAGAACCTTCTGGTCAAGCTAAGTTTGGATTTTCCTGTTTTGGTGTTTTGCTTTATTTGGTTTGTAGTCCAGCCTGCAGATATGTGATTCTTGCTGCTGGTTGCTCTAGTGGGCTGAAATTGCTCCTCATGTACCATGAGTTGGCACATGAGTTCAAGTAATTTCAGGATGGTTTTTTTAAGGGTTTTTCGCTGACCGCGCAGTTCACTTTTGTATCCTCTGCTATCTAGCTTTAGCGGGCCTCATTTTGCTGAAACTGTTTTCATACTGCGTATGTGCTTTCCTCTCATTTCACCGTCATTATATGTGGGGGGCTGCTATTTCTGTGGGGGATTTCTCTGGAGGCAAGAGAGGTCTGTGTTTCTTCTAATAGGGGAAGTTAGATCTTCGGCTGGAGCGAGACGTCTAGGATCATCGTAGGCACGTTCCCCGGCTACTTTTATTTGTGTGTTAGGTTCAGGGTCGCGGTCAGCTCAGGTTCCATCGCCCTAGAGCTTGTTTGTATCTGTGCTTCTCCTTTAGTGATCCCCTGCCATTGGGATCATGACAGTATAACCGGCCCACAAAGTGTTAATTGTATTGGCTGAAGTAGGAGGATAAGTAGTCTGAGGAAGTTTTTTTTTTTTTTTTTTTTCTTTCTCTTTCCCTCAGAGTTCGCTGCCTAGCCTTATTGCAGCCTGGCTACTTCCTCCTCCTCTTAATCTTTGAATGGCTCTGATCCCAGCTGTTTATCATGGACGTCCAGAGTTTGGCTTCCAGCCTGAATAATCTTGCCACTAAGGTTCAAAATATACAGGATTTTGTTGTACATGTTCCTATGTCTGAACCTAGAATTCCTGTCCCAGAGTTTTTTTCTGGAGATAGATCTCGTTTTCTGAATTTTAGGAACAATTGCAAGTTGTTTCTTTCTTTGAAATCTCGCTCCTCTGGAGACCCTGCTCAGCAAGTCAAGATAATTATATCTTTCCTGCGGGGTGACCCTCAGGATTGGGCATTTGCATTGGCACCAGGGGACCCTGCGTTGCTTAATGCGGATGCATTTTTTCTGGCATTGGGTTTGCTCTATGAGGAACCTATCCAAGAGATTCAGGCTGAAAAAGCTTTGTTGGCCCTCTCTCAGGGGCAAGATGAAGCAGAAATTTATTGTCAAAAATTTCGGAAGTGGTCGGTGCTTACTCAGTGGAATGAGTGCGCTCTGGCTGCAAAGTTCAGAGATGGCCTTTCTGAGGCCATTAAAGATGTTATGGTGGGGTTCCCTGCGCCTGCTGGTCTGAATGAGTCTATGACTATGGCTGTTCAGATTGATCGGCGTTTACGGGAGCGCAAACCTGTGCATCATTTGGCGGTGTCGTCTGAACCGTCACCTGAGATAATGCAATGTGATAGAATTCAGTCCAGAAGTGAACGGCAAAAGTATAGGCGGAAAAAAGGGTTGTGCTTTTATTGTGGTGATTCAGCTCATGTTATATCAGCATGCTCTAAACGCACAAAAAAGGTTGATAAGCCTGTTGCCATTAGTACTTTACAGTCTAAGTTCATTCTGTCTGTGACTCTGATTTGTTCATTATCATCCATTTCCGTCGATGCCTATGTGGATTCAGGCGCTGCCCTGAGTCTTATGGATTGGTCATTTGCCAATCGCTGTGGGTTTAGTCTGGAGCCTCTGGAAGTCCCTATTCCTTTGAAGGGAATTGACTCTACACCTTTGGCTATGAATAAACCTCAGTACTGGACACAAGTGACCATGCGTATGACTCCCGTTCATCAGGAGGTGATTCGCTTCCTGGTACTGTATAATTTGCATGATGTTCTAGTACTTGGTCTGCCATGGTTACAAACTCATAATCCAGTCCTTGACTGGAAATCAATGTCTGTGTTAAGCTGGGGTTGTCAGGGGGTTCATGATGATGCACCTCCGATTTCTATCGCTTCATCTACTCCTTCTGAGATTCCTGTGTTTTTGTCTGACTATCGGGATGTTTTTGAGGAGCCTAAGCTCAGTTCACTTCCTCCTCACAGGGATTGCGATTGTGCTATAAATTTAATTCCAGGCAGTAAATTTCCTAAAGGTCGTTTGTTCAATCTGTCAGTGCCAGAGCATACTGCTATGCGGGATTATGTTAAGGAGTCCTTGGAAAAGGGACATATCCGTCCATCTTTGTCCCCTTTGGGAGCAGGTTTTTTTTTCGTGGCCAAAAAAGATGGTTCCTTGAGGCCTTGTATAGATTATTGTCTTTTGAATAAGATTACCGTAAAATATCAGTATCCTTTGCCATTGTTGACTGATTTGTTTGCTCGCATTAAGGGGGCTAAATGGTTCACTAAGATTGATCTTCGGGGTGCGTATAATCTTATACGAATAAAGCAAGGTGATGAGTGGAAAACCGCATTTAATACGCCTGAGGGCCATTTTGAGTATTTGGTAATGCCTTTTGGACTTTCTAATGCTCCTTCAGTCTTCCAGTCCTTTATGCACGATATTTTCCGTGAATATCTGGATAAATTTATGATTGTGTATTTGGATGATATTTTGGTTTTTTCTGATGACTGGGAGTCTCATGTTCAGCAGGTCAGGAAGGTGTTTCAGGTCCTGCGGGCCAATTCCTTGTTTGTAAAAGGCTCAAAGTGTCTCTTTGGAGTCCAGAAGATTTCTTTCTTGGGGTATATTTTTTCCCCTTCTACTATTGAGATGGATCCCGTCAAGGTTCAGGCTATTTGTGACTGGACGCAGCCTACATCTCTTAAGAGTCTACAGAAGTTCTTGGGCTTTGCTAATTTCTATCGTCGTTTTATAACTAATTTTTCTAGTGTTGTTAAGCCTTTGACGGATTTGACTAAGAAGGGTGCTGATGTTGCTAATTGTTCTCCTGCGGCTGTGGAGGCCTTTCAGGAACTTAAGCGCCGGTTTTCTTCTGCTCCTGTGTTGCGTCAGCCAGATGTTTCGCTCCCTTTTCAGGTTGAGGTTGATGCTTCCGAGATTGGAGCGGGGGCGGTTTTGTCACAGAGAAGCTCCGATGGCTCAGTGATGAAGCCATGCGTGTTTTTTTCTAGAAAGTTTTCGCCGGCTGAGCGGAATTATGATGTTGGTAATCGGGAACTTTTGGCCATGAAGTGGGCATTTGAGGAGTGGCGTCATTGGCTAGAGGGTGCTAGACATCGTGTGGTGGTCTTGACTGATCACAAAAATTTGATTTACCTTGAGTCTGCCAGGCGTCTGAATCCTAGACAGGCTCGTTGGTCACTGTTTTTCTCTCGTTTCAATTTTGTGGTTTCATACCTGCCAGGTTCAAAGAATGTGAAGGCGGATGCTCTTTCTAGGAGTTTTGTGCCTGACTCCCTTGGAAATTCTGAGCCCTCTGGTATCCTTAGGGATGGGGTGATTTTGTCTGCTGTCTCCCCAGACTTGCGACGTGCTTTGCAGGAGTTTCAGGCGGGTAAACCTGATCGTTGTCCGCCTGAGAGACTGTTTGTTCCGGATAATTGGACCAGTAGAGTCATCTCCGAGGTCCATTCTTCTGCGTTGGCAGGTCATCCTGGAATATTTGGTACTAGAGACTTGGTGGCCAGGTCTTTTTGGTGGCCTTCCTTGTCGAGGGATGTGCGTTCTTTTGTGCAGTCTTGTGAGGTTTGTGCTCGGGCTAAGCCTTGCTGTTCTCGGGCCAGTGGATTGTTGTCACCTTTGCCTATCCCGAAGAGGCCTTGGACGCACATTTCCATGGACTTTATTTCGGATCTCCCTGTCTCTCAAAAAATGTCCGTCATCTGGGTTGTGTGTGATCGCTTTTCTAAAATGGTTCATCTGGTACCCTTGCCTAAGTTGCCTTCCTCCTCTGAGTTGGTCCCTCTGTTTTTTCAGAATGTGGTTCGTTTGCATGGGATTCCTGAGAACATCGTTTCTGACAGGGGATCCCAGTTTGTGTCTAGATTTTGGCGGACGTTCTGTGCTAAGATGGGCATTGATTTGTCCTTTTCGTCTGCATTCCATCCTCAGACGAATGGCCAGACTGAACGAACTAATCAGACCTTGGAAACTTATTTAAGGTGTTTTGTTTCTGCTGATCAGGATGACTGGGTTACCTTTTTGCCGCTGGCCGAGTTTGCCCTTAATAATCGGGCTAGTTCTGCTACCTTGGTTTCTCCTTTCTTTTGTAATTCGGGGTTTCATCCTCGTTTTTCCTCTGGTCAGGTGGAACCTTCTGATTGTCCTGGAGTGGACATGGTGGTGGATAGGTTGCATCGGATTTGGAGTCATGTGGTGGACAATTTGAAGTTGTCCCAGCAGAAGGCTCAGCAGTTTGCTAATCGCCGTCGCCGCGTGGGTCCTCGACTTCTTGTTGGTGACTTGGTGTGGTTGTCTTCTCGTTTTGTTCCTATGAAGGTCTCTTCTCCTAAGTTCAAGCCTCGGTTCATCGGTCCCTATAGGATCTTGGAAATTCTTAACCCTGTGTCGTTTCGTTTGGATCTCCCGGCATCGTTTGCTATTCATAATGTGTTCCATCGGTCGTTGTTGCGGAAGTATGAGGTACCTGTTGTTCCTTCGCTTGAGCCTCCTGCTCCAGTGCTGGTGGAGGGAGAATTGGAGTATGTTGTGGAGAAGATCTTGGATTCTCGTGTTTCCAGACGGAAACTCCAGTATTTGGTCAAGTGGAAGGGTTATGGTCAGGAGGATAATTCTTGGGTGGTTGCCTCGGATGTTCATGCTGATGATTTGGTTCGCGCTTTTCATAGGGCTCATCCTGGTCGCCCTGGTGGTTCTCGTGAGGGTTCGGTGACCCCTCCTCAAGGGGGGGGTACTGTTGTGAGTTCTGTTTTTGGGCTCCCTCTGGTGGTTACTGATGGTACTGGGTGACTTGTCTTTCCTGGGTCTCTGGGTTCCACCTGTTCCATCAGGATATGGGAGTTTCCTATTTAACCTGGCTTTGCTGGCATTTCCTCGCCGGTTATCAATGTATCCAGTGTGTCTTGTTACCTCTGCTCCCTGCTCCTAGAACCTTCTGGTCAAGCTAAGTTTGGATTTTCCTGTTTTGGTGTTTTGCTTTATTTGGTTTGTAGTCCAGCCTGCAGATATGTGATTCTTGCTGCTGGTTGCTCTAGTGGGCTGAAATTGCTCCTCATGTACCATGAGTTGGCACATGAGTTCAAGTAATTTCAGGATGGTTTTTTGAAGGGTTTTTCGCTGACCGCGCAGTTCACTTTTGTATCCTCTGCTATCTAGCTTTAACGGGCCTCATTTTGCTGAAACTGTTTTCATACTGCGTATGTGCTTTCCTCTCATTTCACCGTCATTATATGTGGGGGGCTGCTATTTCTGTGGGGGATTTCTCTGGAGGCAAGAGAGGTCTGTGTTTCTTCTAATAAGGGAAGTTAGATCTTCAGCTGGAGCGAGACGTCTAGGATCATCGTAGGCACGTTCCCCGGCTACTTTTATTTGTGTGTTAGGTTCAGGGTCGCGGTCAGCTCAGGTTCCATCGCCCTAGAGCTTGTTTGTATCTGTGCTTCTCCTTTAGTGATCCCCTGCCATTGGGATCATGACAGACAAGCTGGACAAAAAGAGACATATTTGCAAAGCAATAGAGTCCAAACAAATGGACAAACAAAAACTAGCAAAAACGTATCTTTTGCAGACAAGGACTGGCCATATGAAAATTCCAAGGAGAGAACCAAATCCAACCAAGAACATTGACAGCAGGCATGGACTAAAGCCCAGAGCAGGTTTAAATAACAAACCCAGGCAAGGCGATTAGTGAAGGCAGCTGCTACAGCTACCTAAAGGAGCAGCAGTTCCACTCGAAACCACCAGAGGGAGCCCAAGGGCAGAACTCACAAAAATACCATTAGCAACCACAGGAGGGAGCTCCAGAATGGAATTCACAACAGATCCCCCTCCTTGGGCCTCGCTACGCTCAAAGGCTGCAATGAGCAGCGGGGCCCGAATGTGCTCCACAGGTTCCCAGGTTCTCTCCTCTGGGACGTGACCCTTCCAGTCCACCAGATAATATTTCTTGCCACGTACCACCTTGCACCCCACGATAGCATTTGCTTCCAATTCATTCGTGGATGAACCCGATGTCCTGGCAGATGACTCGGAAAAATGGGACAAATAGACGGGTTTTAAAAGAGAAACGTGAAAGGTGTCGGTGATAACAAGGCGCGGAGGAATAGCCAAACGGTAGACCACAGGGTTCACCTGTTCCAGAACCTTGAAAGGACCAATGTAGCGAGGCGCAAACTTAGTGGACTCAACTCGCAGTCTGATGTTACGGGAAGAGAGCCACACTAAGTCACCAGGAGCAAAGGTCGGAGCGGGGCGCCGGTGTGCATCAGCAGAAACCCTCATTCTCTCCTTGGAGGCCCGGATGGCATCCTGTGTGTGGTCCCAAAACTCACGTGCCACCACCGCCCAGTCTGCCACCCTAGAATCGGTGGATGTCACAGGCATGGGCACAGGGACACACGGATGCTGGCTGTAATTAAGGAGAAATGGAGTCTGCCTTTTAGAATCGGCTACGGCGTTGTTCAAGGCAAATTCCGCCCAAGGTAGCAAAGAAGCCCAGTTATCCTATCTGGCAGAGACAAATTGTTGTGAGTATGTGACCAGAGTCTGGTTGGCCCTCTCTAGCAACCCATTTGTCTCGGGCTGGTATGCAGAAGAGAGATTCAGCTCAATGCTGAGTAAACGGCAGAGCTCTCTCCAAACCGAGACGTAAACTGAGGTCACTGACAATTTTGTCAGGCATGCCATGTAGACGGACAACATGTTTGAGGAACAACGCCGCTAAAGCCCATGCAGAAGGTAACCGTGGACCAAGTGCACCATCTTAGAAAAATGGTCGGTGACTACCCAGATAACTGTACAGCTACGAGACTTGGGTAAGCCTACCATGAAGTCCATCCCGACATCTCCCAGAGCCTGTCTGTCACCGGCAGAGTGTAAAGTAGCCCAGCAGGCCGGTGCCAAGGAGACCGATTCTTAGCGCAGGAGACACATGCCCATATATAGTCCCCGATGTCACGGGCCATATGCGGCCACCAGAACGGCCTCGCCAAGAGCTCAGATGTCCTCTTGGTCCCAAAATGTCCACCCACCCTGGACGAGTGAGCCCAAGAGAGAATCTCTGGTCGCACATTAAATGTAATGAAAGTCTTGCCTGGGGGCAAAGACTCTTGTGAAACCGGAGCCACAGTTCTCAGGCTCTCTGAAGGGACAATAAGACGAGGTTCCTCCTCCTCTGATGACACTACAGAGCGAGAGACAGCATCGGCACAAATGATCTTCTCCCCAGAAAGAAAATGGAGGGTGAAATGGAACTAGGAGAAGAACAGGGACCATCTAGCCTGGCGAGAATTTAGCCACTGGGCTGTCTGTAAATACACCAAGTTCTTGTGGTCTGTGAACACTTGGAAGGGAAAACTTCATGGCTAGCAACTCCCTGTCCCTGATGGAATAATTCCTCTCTGCTGGTGAAAAGGTCTTGGAGTAGAAGAAGCAAGGATGCTTCCAACCTTGAGCATCCTTTTGGAAGAGGACTGCTTCAGCACCAACAGATGAGGCATCCACCTCCATTAAAAATGGCTTATCTACATCGGGGCGATGTAGGATGGGAGCGCTAGCGAAGTGTGACTTAATTAAGAGAAAGGCCTTGGAGACCTCCTCCGACCACAACTTGGGATTTGCTCCCATCTTGGTGAGAGCAACCAAGGGAGCTACCAAAGTTGAGAAGTGGGGAATGAACTGGCAATAGTAATTAATGAACCCCATAAAGCACTGCACCGCTTTGAGAGAATGGGGTTCCTGCCAGTCCATCACAGCCTGTGGCTTGGCAGGATCCATAGCCAATCCCTGAACAGAGATGATATAACCAAGGAAAGGCAAGGACTCCTGCTCAAAAACACACTTCTCCAACTTGGCATAGAGGGAGTTAGCCCGTAAGAGATCGAAGACTCTGCAAACATCTCTCCGGTGGGAGTCAATATCTGGAGAGTAGATGAGAATATCATCCAGATAGACTACGACCGAGGTGGTGAGCATATCCCGGAAGATGTCATTTACAAAGTTTTGGAAAACGGCTGGGGCATTACAATCCCAGAAAGGATTCACCAGATATTCATAGTGCCCATCCCTGGTGTTAAAAGCCGTCTTCCATTTGTCCCCCTCATGGATGCGAATCAGGTTGTAAGTACCCCGCAGATCTAATTTAGTAAATACCCATGCTCCCCGTAGCCTATCAAAAGGCTCAGATATCAGGGGTAGTGGGTAATTATTCTTAATGGTGATGGCGTTAAGACCCCTGTAGTCTATGCATGGATGCAGTTCTCCACTCTTCTTCTGTACGAAGAAGAACCCAGCCCCTGCAGGTGACACTGACTTTCTAATGAATCCTCTTGCCAGATTCTCTAGGATATACTGGGACATTGCATCCGTCTCCGAAAGAGATAACGGATAGACTCGACCCCAGGGAGGCTCTGCACCAGGCAAGAGGTAATTAGGACAGTCATAGGGCCGGTGAGGCAGTAGGGTCTCCGCAGCCCTTTTGGAGAACATATACGCATAGGACCAATAGTGCTTGAGAAGAGAGGAAAAGCTGCGGGTACCTCAGTTGAAGCAACCTGAACGCACTCTGACATCTACCCTCACAAGATTTACTCAATCCCAGAATTATCCCTGAGGACCACTCTATATGAGGAGAGTGGTAGCGTAACCATGGTATCCCCAACAGGAACTCATCAATTCCCTCGGGAATGACAAGTAGGTAAATAATCTCCTGATGAGATGGAGACATGAAGAGAATGAATGGAATGGTTTGGTGTGTAATCTGTGAGGGTTGTGTCGAGCCATTTACCACTCGAACGGTCACAGGTTTGGTGAGCATCACCAGGGGTATTGTGTGACACTGGGCGAAAACAGATGACATAAAGTTGCCTTCCGCCCCGGAGTCCATGCATAGCTCCACCATAACAGTGGATGGGCCTATGGTAATTGTCCCCTTGAAGGACAATTTAGAGGAAAATGTCTCTGTGTCTAGTGTACCACCTCCAACTACCACTAGACGCCGACGTTTCCCTGACCGCTGAGAACACCTGGAGGCAAGATGTCCTGACTGCCGGCAAATATGACAGACATTAAGTGCACGAGCGGACTGGGACTTGGATCCCGCTCGTGACACCTCTATAGCCTCATGTGACTCGGACGCCTGGACCAGATATTCCAAAGGTTTGGCGAAGGTGGGAGCCAGCCGAAACCTCTGCCTACACTGGGCTCGCTCCGACCTTCGCTAGTGAAAACGAAGGTCAATGCGAGTTGATATAGCTATGAGCTCCTCCAGTGTGGCGGGAATCTCCCTAGTGGCTAAAGCAAACTTCACATGGTCAGCCAGCCCCCTCCAAAATAGCGGGATGAGAGCTTTATCTGGCCACTCCAGCTCAGAGGCTAGAGTCCGGAAACAGACGGCAAAATGGCTGACCATGGACGACCCCTGAGTCAATGCCAGCAGGTTTGAGATTCCTTCTGTGCAGCAGTGGGAACTCGACTCCTAACACAGCAGCAGGTTCCATCTCTGCACGGTGGACCCTGGGCTGCAAACGCACCTTATACCATCTTCCTAATTATTTGGTGCGTTCCGCTAGCCCTAACAGGATCAGTGAAATAATTAATTTTCTGCCAATGTGGTGATACATGGAAATTAAATGCTGGCAAGACGTTTTCTCATAGTAATCAGTGGATTGTTGAGGGTCCTAGCAATGGGACAGCAAGTGATCAACTTATAATTCGGTGACACTTCTAACATAAAATGATTCTCCACACCAGACCACCCATTTAATGTTACATGGATCTTTTTAGACATACCGGTGAATCATACACAACTCTATGACTTTAGAACAAACACAATTATGAGACGCTAATAAGGTACAAAGGATATTGATTCTAAATTTCATTGGGAATATTTTGGTAATTTACCTGTTTATTAACTACTCCTGAAATTATGTAGTACTGAAAAAAGTTTACTCTACTCATCTTTCTTGAGATACATGCAAATATGTCCTTTATTGCCTTCTTTTTTTTGCTCGAAATATGTGTGGCACGAGTTGAGTTGTAGCTCTCAGTTGGGAGATGTTTATTCTGCATGTGTCTACATAGGTCCACGAAGTGGTGGTGATAAACCTGTGGATTATCTGGCAAGTCTTGATAATAGTTTGAGGTACTATTAGTGATGAGCGAATATACTCGTTACTTGAGATTTCTCGAGCATGCTCGGGTGTCCTCCGAGTATTTTTTAGGGCTCGGAAATTTAGTTTTCATCGCCGCAGCTGAATGATTTACTTCTGTTAGCCAGCCTGAGTACATGTGGGGGTTGCCTCATTGCTAGGGAATCCCCACATGTAATGATGATGTAAATCATTCAGCTGCTGCAAGGAAAACTAAATCTCCGAGCACTAAAAATACTCGGAGATAACCCGAGCGCGCTCGAGAAATCTTGAGTAACGAGTATATTTACTATAGTAAGAAATGTAAGTCCTTTTTTTCTGATGGTAAGTGTGAACATATCTGCACACATTTTCAAGAAGCAATTGTATGTTTAACACTAAAATCTAAATAACATCGTAGAGTAGGCAAATAAAGTTGCGGCATAGTGCCAATACCGCACTACGACGTATTTCCTGTATGATATTGCAAATTAACAGTTATATAATACTGTCAAAAAATGTCAAAACAGTTAAGTTTGTTATGGTGTAAAGAACTTCAGACATATCAGATGTCTAGCTGTAATAGGAATCAGAACAAGATTATTTTATAGTGTCTCCAGAGAAAACATGATAAGCTTTACTCCAATCGTGAGGGTCCTAACCTTACCTTGTGCCAGCAGACCTCAATGTAGATAGGTGCACAGCAGGACCCAGGCCCAACTGTTCAGACAAATGTCCACATTCACACTGTGGCTATTTCAAAGACTAAATTTGTGAAAAAACTAATTAAGCATCTACCCTATCATAAGTAAATAAGTAAATGGTAATAGTACATGTAATTAATATAGGGCACTTTGTTAACGCTATTTTGATGAAAAAAAGATAAAATCCACTCCATCTTGGCAATGGAAAAGGTAAGGAAGGACATGTGAAGATCAGGATCACCTCAACCTACAGCCTACGTCTGCATGCGTCCTGCGCACCCTATCTTTATCATTGGATACACAAGCCATGTGGATATATGCGGATGCTTCCGCAAGCATCGTTATGACGCTGCACTGACCTGCGTCGAATGCAACATGTTGCATTTTGTTGTGGTCGGCGCAGCGTTAAAATGACATACGCGGAGGCATCCGCATATATCCGCATGGCCTGTGTACCCAATGATAAAGATAGGGTGCGCAGGACGCATGCAGACGTAGGCGGAGCTGAATCAAGATGTGTGTCAGTGGGTGGGGCTTAACGGAGGAAGTATGCAGCCCTCCGCAGCCCTGCCAAACACTAGTGTGAAACTAGCCTAAGCCTCATATAACCATGTCAGTGCACCACAATAAAAACTAATCATGCTGTATCTGTTAAAATTCTGAGAGACAAACACAAAAAAATTGCCTGTCTAAGGCCAGTTTCACACTAGCGTTTTGCTGAGATCTGTGGACTTCCTCCGTGAAGCCCCACCCATGGCCGCATGCGGCCTGCGTACCTTTCTTTAACATTAGGTACGCAGGTCATGCAGATGTATGTGGATCCCTCTGCATGCGTCGTTTTGGCGATGCGGCGACCCGCTTCAAATGCAGCTGGTTGGAAGTTCCTTTTTTCTCTGCATCTTCAAAACGACGTATGCGGAGGCATCTGCATACATCCGCACAACCTGCATACCTAATGTTAAAGATAGGTATGCAGGCCGCATGCGGACGTGGACAGAGCTGAGCGGCGGAGGTGCGATCGTGGGTGGGGCTTCACAGACGAAGTCCGCAGCCCTCCGCAGCTCAGCAAAACGCTAGTGTGAAACTAGCCTTAATGGTTGGCTTGGAAAAATGAAACCTTGCCAAGGGTCTATCTTGCTTTATTTTGCTCAGACAACCAATTTCCGGTTTTCCCAGGCTTTAGTGTTTTGTGGTTGTGAAGCATATGATTTTGTTCCAAACTGCAGGGAGGACTTTTAAAAATGAAACTAAAAAGTGTTACACTAGTTTTGGCTCCCCTGCATATCCCTTTTACACTTCTATACAGGGATGCCGCCATACTGCTACGGCCACACGATGAGCTTCCCATTCCCTACTTCCTGTCCTGTGTACAGGCTTCCCAGTGGAGCTCCCCATGTGTGCACATATTCCCCTTTTCTTAAAGTGTCATTGCTCATACTGTGAAAATGCCCCCAGCCAATATCTGTAAGATGTCTTGTAGAAAAGGCACCCTCCCCAGTAGGGAGGTGCCTGAGAAACTTTCTCCTTCATTGGTTTTGGTGCAGTTTATGAGTTGCCTGGTCCTTGTCCCTGAAACCGAACCCCTTGTCCTTGTGTAGCCAGGTCCTGAACCCATCCCCTGGTTCTTTTACAGCCAGATCCTGAACCCGTCCCTTGGTCCTTGTCTGACCAAGGCCTGAACCTGAACCTATTGTAGTTTCTCATGTGCAATGGTCCCAAGCCTGTCCCTGAGATCTGTGAAGCTGCATGGGTGGCACATGAACCCTTACACTGCTCCCTGCGGTATCTGAGCCTGAATTCGCACTGCCAGTACCTGAATCATGAAG
Source organism: Ranitomeya imitator (assembly GCF_032444005.1). Lineage (NCBI taxonomy): Eukaryota > Metazoa > Chordata > Amphibia > Anura > Dendrobatidae > Ranitomeya > Ranitomeya imitator. The sequence continues at coordinate 685,425,156 of NC_091285.1, forward strand.
TGACAATGGCTGTGCCTGAACTCTAAAGTTGCGCAGACAATACCTGAGCCTTGAAGCTGCACTAGCAGTATTTGAACCCTGATGCTGCACCGGTGATACCTGAACCCTGAAGCCGCACCGACGGTACCTGTAACCTGAACCCATTCCGGCAGTACATGAACCCGCTCCAGTGTCTCCTCTGGTTAGTGTTCCAGAATCCATACTGTCTGAGATTCTTCCAGTATCCAAATCCAGCCCTGTCTGTGACTCCAAGTCTATTTTGTGTCAATGAATCTTGCTATGTCACCAGCTGCAGTGCCAGAGATAGCCTGGGAGTGGTACCTGGAAGCTACCTGCAGCCCAACCATGACTTCACCATCAGGAGCTCCAGTGAACACCAGGTAGTCTCTTACCTACACTGTTCCTAGGTAAGCCCAGCCCTGTGCCATAGTGGGTCCACAAACCATGCCCGCCACGCATGTGTGTGGCAAAAACAAAATATTATTAACCATGTTTAAATGTGTCATTAGTGAAAAAACTCAATCAGTCTTTGTGGTGCCTTAAAAACATATATATTTATTCTATCTTCAGATTCCCATCTCAGTTTGCAGTGAAACTTGTCCTCCAGGTTTTAGAAAGGCTCATCTTAGTGGAAAACCTACATGTTGCTTTCAGTGTATACCGTGCGCTCATGGAGAAATCACTAATAATACCGGTAAGTTAACATATACTGTATGTTTTTTGTCTTTTTAATAAACTATTTCAGAATCATATAGGGTATCCCGACAGCAAGGATCTGGAATGCAAGACAGCAAGGGCTGAATTAACAAAAAAGAAGAAAATAATTGCATGGTGCATATACTGTTTATAAGGTCTGTAAATGGTTGGCCACTACTTTGGCATCGATGACCTATCCCAAGGATAAGGTCATCACTATAAAAACGGTGGTCTGCTACCTGGCTCGCTCATTATAGGAGGCCGGATGTAACAGTGTATGGAACGGAATAGCACAGCTCCGTACAATTGATATTTGGCTCCTCAGGGTACTGCAGACAAGCTTCTACACTCTTCAGTGATTGATATGCAGTATTCGGCAGCACATACAAAATTGTGATGTTTCAGTCTTTCCACTGTTTATATCTGGCAGATGCCGGAGGTTATGACAGCAGATTCTAATCACCTTTGCTACTTATTTTATTTGCTTTTACTGTGTGACTCCTTCGGAATGAGTTCCCTCCAGATCGGTTAAGGGGGAATGTAAGGTCATCAGGTTCTGCTCCCTCTGCACATACTTGGAAAACTGATCTAGACTGAGCTCCTAGTTCCACTGGGGTGCAGTCCAGGTAGACACTGGAAGCTCAACCAGCTCTTTGTAAGTTTGAAGCCAATGATCCATGTCCTTCATTGTGGCCTTCTGTTGTAACGGGACATGAAATGCTTTATTGGGGGATCTTCTCCTTTCAGAATGTGCTACAATAGACCACATCCTTGTGCATTTTTTATGTGACACCATTCATATGAGAGCATCTACTATATAATTGTCTAAGGGTCACTTCCGTCTGTCTGTCCTTCTGTCATGGTTATTAATTCGCTGATTGGTCTCAGCAGCTGCCACTGACGGGCACAGTCCAGAAGAAAATGGCCGCTCCTTACTCCCCGCAGTCAGTGCCTGTCGCCCGCATACTCCCCTCCGGTCACCGCTAACACAGGGTTAATGCCGGCGGTAATGGACCACGTTATACCGCAGGTAACGCACTCCGTTACCGCCGCTATTAACCCTATGTGTCCCCAACATTTTACTATTGACGCTGCCTATGCGGCATCAATAGTAAAAAATGTAATGCTAAAAATAATTTAAAAAAAACAAAAAACCTGCTATACTCACCCTCCGTTGCAGCTCGCGCCGGCCGCCATTTTCTCTTGCAGGTTCCGGTGGCAGAATGACCTGCCATGACGTCACGGTCATGTGACCGCAATGTCATCACATGCCCTGCGCGACAAGGACCTTCCATGACATCACGGTCATGTGACTGCGACGTCATCACTGGTCCGGCGCGCCTGCGCTACAAAGACCTGCCATGACGTCACGGTCATGTGACCGCGGCATCACCACAGGCCCTGCGCGCCTGCGCTACAAAGACCTGCCATGACGTCACGGTCATGTGACCGCGGCATCATCACAGGCCCTACGCGCCTGCGCTACAAAGACCTGCCATGACATCACGGTCATGTGACCGCGGCATCACCACAGGCCCTGCATGCCTGCTCTACAAAGACCTGCCATGACGTCATGGTCATGTGACCGTGGCATCATCACAGGCCCTGCGCGCCTGCGCTACAAAGACCTGCCATGACGTCACGGTCATATGACCACGACGTCATCACAGGTCCTGCGCTAATACCAACCCTGGGACCGGAACCTGCCGTGGACTGCAAGGTCTCCCTCAGAAAGCTGAGTATATGTTTAATTTTTATTTTTTCACCTGTGACAAACCTGGCTGGGCAATATACTACGTAGCTGTGCAATATACTACGTGGCTCTGTGCTGTATACTACTTTGCTGTGCAATATACTACGTGGCTGGGCAATATACTATGTGGCTCTGTGCTGTATACTACATCACTGGGCAATATAGTACGTGACTGGGCAATGTACTACGTGGCTGCGCAATATACTATGTGGCTGGGCAATATACTACGTGGCAGGGCAATATACTATGTGGCTGGGCAATATACTATGTGGCTGGGCAATATACTACGTGGCTGCGCAATATACTACGTGACTGGGCAATATACTATGTGGCTGGGCAATATACTACGCGGCTGGGCAATATACTACATCACTAGGCAATATACTATGTGGCTGGGCAATATACTATGTGGCTGGGCAATATACTATGTCACTAGGCAATATACTACGTGGCTGGGCAATATATTACGTCACTGGGCAATACACTACGTCACTGGGCAATATACTACGTCACTGGGCAATATACTACATCACTGGGCAATATACTACATCACTGGGCAATATACTACATGACTGGGCAATATACTACGTGGCTGGGCAATATACTACGTGGCTGGGCAATATACTACATCACTGGGCAATATACTACATCACTGGGCAATATACTACATGACTGGGCAATATACTACGTGGCTGGGCAATATACTACGTGGCTGGGCAATATACTACGTGGCTGGGCAATATACTACGTGGGCTGTGCAATATACTACGTGGCTGGGCAATATACTACGTGGCTGGGCAATATACTACGTGGCTGGGCAATATACTACATCACTGGGCAATATACTACATCACTGGGCAATATACTACATGACTGGGCAATATACTACGTGGCTGGGCAATATACTACGTGGCTGGGCAATATACTACGTGGCTGGGCAATATACTACGTGGGCTGTGCAATATACTACGTGGGCTGTGCAATATACTATGTGGCTGGGCAATATACTACGTGGCTGGGCAATATACTACGTGGCTGGGCAATATACTACGTGGCTGGGCAATATACTACGTGGGCTGTGCAATATACTACGTGGGCTGTGCAATATACTACGTGGGCTGTGCAATATACTATGTGGCTGTGCAATATACTACGTGGCTGGGCAATATACTACATGGACATGCATATTCTAGAATACCCGATGCGTTAGAATCGGGCCACCATCTAGTGAAAAAGAAACAGCTTATGGGGGTTGGTGCCATGTGTCAAACACCCAACAATCTTATATTATTGACTGATCTTTAGGATAGGTCATCTATATAAAAGTAATGAACAACACCTCTATAACAGAGAGTACCTTTTAATGAAAAAAAATAGAACTATTATATACAGTAGATGTATGTTAATTTTCTTTCCTCAATCTTACTTTCAGAAGGGAATGAATGCCTTAAATGTCCATGGGACCAATGGCCAAACCAACAAAAAAATAAATGTTTACCAAAACGTACTGAATACCTTTCCTATGAAGAGACTTTAGGCATCATTTTGATGTCAACCAGCATCACATCTTCATTAATTCCTTTGTGTGTCCTCGGCCTTTTGATCCACTACAAGGCTACTCCCATAGTAAAAGCCAACAATTATACTGTTAGTTGTCTTCTCCTGGTTTCCATGTCTCTCTGTTTTCTCTCATCTCTGGCATTTATCGGATATCCAAACCATCTCAAGTGTCTTCTACGACAAGTGACATTCGGGATGGCCTTTGCTCTTTGCGTTTCATGTGTCCTGGCCAAGACTGTTATTGTCATGATTGCATTCAGAGCCACAAAACCAAACAGTAGTTTGACTAAATGGGCCAGGCCTCAAATGTCATATCTGGTGATCATACTTGGAACATTTATTGAATTAATATTAAGTACCACATGGTTATTGATGGCGCCCCCTTTCCCACAATTGAACTTGAATTCAAACTTTGGAGTTATCATAGCTGAATGCAATGAAGGGTCACTCATGGCCTTTTGGTGTACAACTGGCTTTTTGGGAGTGCTAGCCTTGGCTAGCTTTCTTCTGGCTTTCTTAACTAGACATCTTCCCGGTAACTACAATGAATCTAGGTTCATCACCTTCAGCATGCTGGCTTTCCTAAGTGTCTGGGTGTCGTATATTCCAGCCTCCCTCAGCACCAGTGGAAAATATACCGTAGCCATGGAAATATTTGCAATCCTTTCCTCAAACTGGGCGATGCTATGCTGCATGTTTGCTCCAAAGTGTTATGTTATTCTGTTTAAACTTAATATGAACTCAAGAAAATACCTCCTGTGGAAGAATTAAAATGAAAAAAAAAATCTATCATTTTCTGGATATATCAGTGTTAAAAAAAATTTTAATAAAAAAAATCATATCTCGTAAATTGTTTCATCTGTCACTTGTTTATATTGAGCATTTTATTTTTCAACAGAAAAAAAAGTTTAATTTTTTCTTGGAAATAGAGCCACTCTTGTCAAGGTGTTACATGTGGTGATGCAAGCACCTTCCACTTCTAGCGATCTTGTTTTTTTTACTAAGTGCCTGTATTTGGGGCAAAATTTAATTTTTGCCATTGGGTTCCATTGAATATTAAGCACCATTTGTTTATTACAGGCTATTTGTTTCCCTGGTCATTCAAATGATGTGGTCTGTGGTCATAATTTCAGCTTTGATGTGGTCTGTGGTCATGATTTCAGCTTTGATGTGGTCGGTTTCATAGGTTCAGCTTTGATGTGGTCTGTGGTCATGAGTTAAGCTTTGATGTGGTCTATGGTGATACGTTCAGCTTTGATGTGGTCTATGGTCATGAGTTAAGCTTTGATGTGGTCTATGGTGATACGTTCAGCTTTGATGTGGTCTATGGTCATACGTTCAGCTTTGATGTGGTCTGTGGTCATACGTTCAGCTTTGATGTGGTCTGTGGTCATACGTTCAGCTTTGATGTGGTCTGTGGTCATAATTTCAGCTTTGATGTGGTCTGTGGTCATGAGTTAAGCTTTGATGTGGTCTATGGTGATACGTTCAGCTTTGATGTGGTCTGTGGTCATGAGTTAAGATTTGATGTGGTCTATGGTGATACGTTCAGCTTTGATGTGGTCTATGGTCATACGTTCAGCTTTGATGTGGTCTATGATCATAAGTTCAGCTTTCATGTGATCTATGGTCATAGTTTCAGCTTTGAGGTGGTCTGTGGTCATACGTTCAGCTTTGATGTGGTCTGTGGTCATACGTTCAGCTTTGATGTGGTCTGTGGTCATACGTTCAGCTTTGATGTGGTCTGTGGTCATAAGTTCAGCTTTCATGTTTTCTGTGGTAAAAAGTTCAGCTTTCATGTGGTCTGAGGTCATGAATCAGCTGAAAGGAGCTAAGTGAAGACAGATATGAGAGTCACAAAGTTTCTGTTAGGAGTCGAGTTTCCTCTGCTGCACAGGGGGAATCTCGATCCGTCTCCGCTGCGGTCTCCCATTCTCCTCCAGCCGCAGTGGAGTCTGCTCAGCAGGGACGTCGATCCCAGCGTCTCGCTCAGTCTGACTCTGTGCGAAGAGTTACTGCTGCTTTTCCTGCTTCTGCCATTGAAGCCAGTGCTGGGCAGCGGCGAGTGGACGTTTCTGGATCTAAGTCCTTATTTGCACACACTGAGCATGCCCAGGGCCAGATCTCCTGTTGGAGATCGAGGGTCACATGCTCAGGTACTGCAGCACATCCCATTGGTCCTTTTGGCAGGTCCTGAAAGGGCAAAACTTCTGTAGCTGTTTCCTGTGCTGCAGCTATATAAACTGCGCATGACCGCATGGCCATGCGCTAGTATTGTCTTGTAAATATGTGTGTGTGTTTTGAGTGAAAGTCGCTCTTTAAATAACCCTTCCTATTGAATGTCTGTTCGCGGAAGGTGTATGTTTGCTATCTAGCGCCCGACTTATCCTACAGCACGAATCACACATTACAGCTACCAGTTGCTGTGTCCGCCTGTACGGCGCCGTGCGCTTGCTCTGCGCTTTCCTGACCCAAGCCTGGGTGGTTGGTGGCATCCGTCTGTGCGGCACCGCACGCACTCTTGTGCCTTTATATTCTTATTTAGTTTCCTTACACGCCCAGTTGCGGTGTTGTGCCAGCAAGTGGTCTAATCGGACTTCAATCCTAGTTGGGGTTGAGTTCGCTGACTACTTGCTCGCGCTCTATGTGCGGTACCGCGGTCCTGTGACGCAACAGGATCGCTTCCTTCACGCAGGGTGTAGTTAACCCGTGCGTGTATACTTGTAGTACCGCCATATAGTCCGTCTTACTAGCAGCAGGGTTTTTACCTGCACGGTGGACCTCGGACTGCGAACGCACCTAGTTCCATTTCATCGTGTACTTGGTGCGTTCCGCCAGTCCTAACAGTTTCCATTTGGACTGTGAGAATGTTCTCACTGACAAATTCAATTAAATCATTCTCCAGCCAAAATGTTAATGAAGCCCAATTGTTTTTAGCTCAAAATGTAAATATTTAAGTAAGGGCTCATTTCCACTTGTGTGAGAAAAAAACGGTCCGATTTACGGACCGAAAAAACGGATGTAACGTGTGCGATTGTCATGCGAGTGTCATGCGAGTGTAATGCGAGTGCAATGCGATTTTTAATCGCATAATCCGTTTTTGACATCCGTATGCAATCCGTTTAAAACGGAGCTAAAATGCACAAGCAATCATAAATCATGTGTGCTATCCCTATATAAAGGCATTTAGCAACATGTGTGATTGGTTGTTGTGTTTTTTGGTGGGTGTCTTTTCATAGAAACCACAAGCAAGCATGTCTGCAAGAAATCTTAGTCTTGACCCTACTGAGGAGCTCCTCTTTAACTGGATGTTATCCCGGGAATATGGAGTGGGATATCCCCTTGTTGGTGCTCCGAGTAGGCGGCATCGATTTTGGGTGCATCCTCTCCTCACCCAGCGTCCGAGAAAAGGATATTTTGCCCGCCTATATCAACGTATGCGGATGCATAGGGATACATTTTATGCCTACACAAGGATGTCACTTGAGGCCTTTGACTTTCTTCTTGCCCAGCTTCGTCCAGCCATCACTTTTAAAAATACCCGTTTTCGTCGCTGCATTTCTGCAGAAGAACGTCTCATGTTAACGTTAAGGTATAATTTTCTTTTAAAATCACATACTGGCAAAAAATATTAATGTTTATATTTAACCCATCAAATTGTCACTTTATAACAGGTCTATATGCTATAAAACACATAAATGTTACACCATTCAAAAGCCACCACCCCTCAAGGTGGAGTTATGGTACACAAAAAAAAACATTTAATGTATTTCATGCCAACATTTAACAAAGTGATACCATTTTTTTTAATTCATCAAGGGGTAACATGAGAAATGTTACCCCAAAATTTGACACATTTGTCCACAGTACGCCAATAACCCATATGTGTGGTTAAGCCACTGTTTGGTTGTACCCCTGCCCCTAAACCGAACACTACCCGTACCTATACTTAGTGTTTAGGGGTAGGGTTAGGGTTATGGGTATGGGTAAAGTTTCGTTTTGTATGTGTCTTACATTTTTACTTTTGCTTAGGCGTGTAACTCTATTTTCTTTCAACATGGTGTGATATACATCAATTTGAGCTTTCATTTTTTTTTTTTTTGTCGTTTCCATTTCTAGGTTTTTGTCAACGGGACAATCCTATGCTTCCCTCCATCTAGAGTTTCTTCTGGGCATACCAACAATATCAAATATAGTGAAGCACACATGCTCACAAATATGGATTGCCCTAAAGAACAAAGTGATGCCTGAGCCCACAACCGAAGATTGGGAACGTATTGCTAATGGCATCTACAACACGTGCCACTTTCCTAATTGTCTAGGTGCCCTAGATGGGAAGCACATCCGGGTCAAGAAGCCGCCGAACTCTGGGTCCCTATACTACAATTATAAGGGTTGTTTTTCAGTTGTCTTGTTGGCCTTAGTTGACAGCAACTACAACTTTATAATTGTAGATATAAGGGGCCTATGGAAGAACTGGAGATTCTCGAATCTTCAGTTCTTCCATTATGGGTCGGCGGCTGAAGGACAATGATTTGGGTGTGCCACCCCCAAGGAGTCTTCCTTCTTCTGGGGGTCAACCAATGCCATATGTTGTAGTTGGTGATGAGGCATTTCAGCTAACACGGAATGTGATGAGGCCTTATCCGCGAAGGGGTCGGGACAGACGTGGGCGCATTTTTAACTATCGATTAACTCGTGCACGTCGTCTGGTGGAGTGTGCATTTGGCATCTTGACAGCTAAATGGCGTGTCTTGCACAGTGCCCTCCAGTTAAGCCCAAACAATGTTGACATAGTAGTAAAGGCATGCGTCATACTACACAACTTTACTCGTCAACATGATGTCTCTGTGTGTCTGGATGGCGTTTTAGGATCAACAATCAATCGTCGACACATTGCCCAGGCTTTGCCCATACGCACACAGCTGTCAGGCCTCAGAGTCCGAAATTTTTTGGCAAATTATTTTGTATCGCTGGAGGGAGCAATACCCTGCTAAGATAATGTTGTAATATGATTGTTTGCAATTCTGGTTTCTTCATTATGTTTGTTAAAAAAATTAAAAGTTTGGCTTCAATTTTGCACACAAAAATGTTTGGCTTTTGCAATATAATTTTTGGGTTAAACCAAAAAATAAAAAAGTGTTGTTTAATTCGACAAACATACAAAACCAAATCAGCCTTCATTTATTACTAACTGAAAAGGTGCCATACTTTGCAAAGCCTTGTTAATTTAACAAATAAAAAACATTACAAGTCAAACAAAGAATGATTTGCTGTTGAGGGTCAGGTTGGTGTTTGTGATGTTTGTCTTCAAAAGTGATGTGGAGTGGTTGTAGGCCAAGGAACATTGTGTGAATGGGTGGGTCAATGATGTTAGGTAATGGCTTCCTGACTGTGGCTAGACCCATCATGTGTTACGTAAAAGCAACCATTAGCTTTTTACTAATGTCACAATACTCTGGTTTTGCGTGTTAAAAATGGCCCTTGGTGTTGTTGTCATTGCTGGCAAAATTTAACATGGCCATAAGCATTCAAAAAAACAGTTATTTGCCCATGGTGGTACCTCTCACTCCCTAAATGTGACGGAGCATATGATGGAGGCATTTCTTTGTAGCTATGAGTAATCCTCAATGTGTGTTGTCCATACAGCTGTTGGACAATGTTGATAATGTTGAGCATGAGCCAGTTTAGAACACCCCCCGAGTCCCAGCCTTCATCAATGCTCCACTCATGGCTCCTCCATCAGCGACTCTGGGACACGCCATTCCACGCAGCCAACACCCACAGTAAGTATATTGGCAATGGCTTCAAACAAACCACAACCTTTTTAGTATGCCATTTTTTGAGACAAGTTTGAATATTTTCAGTCTGGTTGTCACTTGACAGGCAATTAATATTTTGAAAGATAGACATTGTGGATAATGTAAGAAATTGAGATTGTCGCATATTAATTTCTTACATAATGGTTTTGAGTATTAATCACAAGCAAATGTGTGGTCCACTTCCAAGGATCCTTCCAGCTTCAGGTTTTGAAACAAGTCCTTACATGATAGTGGCTGAAGAGTATTTTCTTAAAAAATGGTCAATGTATGTGGGTTGACTTATTCTTGTGTCGCCTTATACTCGAGTATATACTGTAATTATTGTTTAGCATTACAATGGCTACATTTTTTGATAAAGAATAAACACATATCTTGTTGGTAAACCAATATTTGCTTTTAATTAGCAAAATAAACATAAATAACAATGCTTCCTTTTGGCTAAAGTTTCAAATTGCCAACGTTTGGAAAAACAAAAACAATGAAAACAGTTCAAAACATTACAAATCAATAAAAGACTGATGGGATGTTGTTGGTGAAGAGGTCTAAATGTTAATGCTGCGGTTTTCTGGGACAGTGCTTTGCTGATGTGTGGGATTTTGAGTTATTGCTGGTGGTGGGTTGGTCTGGGTTCGGATTGGTTGGTGATGACTGGGAACATAATCAATTGGTCCCTGAGAATAGAAAGCAGCCTCTTGTGTTTGTGGATGGTGAAATATATTGCTGTGTTGGGCAATATTTGAATGTTGGTGTGGACCCCGAGGAACCCACCCTTCACCCTGGCCAACTACATTTGCTGCCCTATTCTGAGGCCCATATTGGCCTTGATGACCATAATGTCTTGGGTATGGTGGCCATGCTTGCAGAGTATTTGTGGGTGGAAGATTGGTGATGGTGTGGTTTGAATACCCAACAAAAGGAGGCGGTTGGCCTATGTTGCCATGCTCCTGTCCAAATTGACCTTACACACTCATGTGACGTTGCCACGATTGTGTAGAAATGTCAGACGAAGATGGACGCCCAGAGTCATTAGTTGGCCTACTGATAGGTGATTCTTGTGACTCACCAGTAGCATGGCCATGAGCAGCGGCAGAACTGGATGCATTGGGGCTTTCAGACAGTTGGTGTTGTCTTTCAATTATTTGAAATATCTCACGAGGATTTTGGGGTGGTGTTGCAGGATGTATGAGGTGCATTATACATGTTTTTGTATTTAGCCTTAAATCAATTGGGATTCGGCGAAGATGTTGGGCCAAGCTGCGACAAAATGCTTCCTCTCCATCATTACCAATGGTGCGACCAATATAATCCATTACACGTCTATCAATCTCCCTCCTTGTCCCTAGATTGTGTGCTTCTCTCCTTCGGCGCATTCGCTGTGGTATAGATGCCTGGGGGGAGCTATATAGAGGCAATGTTGGACTGCTGCTCCTGGCCTGCTCTTCTTGCTGTGCAGCATCCTCTGTAGGGTTTGGTGGGTCTGGACCTTCGTCCGCTGATGCTCCAGGGACGACATCTTCCCATGGCCGTCGTTCTTCATGTTGTGATGTCCCTGCCTCAGCCTCCGAGCCTGTGTCTGTTTCTCGAATGTTAGATTCGGTTCTAGATATAAAGAAATTTTAAGGTTAAGATATTTTGGAAAGACAACTAGGAATTTGTGTCATTAAATTATCGATGGCCCATACCAACAAGAAGCATATATACTCGTGTCTAAGCCAAGATTAGATTCAAATTGGAGGAGCAACAAAACCTCACCCTTGGATTATACACAACACAATTTGAAACAATGCTGGCGGAGGAAGGGCAACGCCATAGCAGCATCTGGAGATGACTTTCACAATACATCATACTCAACCTCTGTCGATGCATCTCCCTTTTCACACCGCCACCATCTCTCTGCTCATGGGCTTAGCCTTCACGTGTTAACGCTTATTAAGGTACTAAATATGGATACATCTCCACTCCCATAGGCGTGGAGTGCATAATCATAACCTTAATGAGGGGTAACACGTGACCGCATGGGAGAGCAGCCAACGCCAGACAATGGAGATGCAGGGACGGAGAGGCAGCAACAGAGGGTGAGTATGATGGGAAGGGGGGGAATGTCAGCCATGCCTACAAACATGTTAAGAGTGGGTAGCTGAGCAAGGCGGGCCCAGAAGAGCCATGCATACAACAGGGTGAGACTCACATACCAGGACACGACAAGGGGAGCCACACACCAGGACAGAACGTGGTTAGGCACGCATAGCAGGACAGGGATGATGTTGAAAACGCATATCCGGCTTATACTCGAGAGTATAGTGTACTTACGGTCTTAGGTCAATGATGCGTGATAAAAAGTTTAATTGACTCATATACAGATATGGCCTTTTTTTGATAGCCCCAGAACCACTTTGCTGACGTAATTGGCGCTCTCTCCGGTATTGATCCCGGCAGCTCCTCCATATCCGGGTTACATCATTCACTGCAAAAGATAAAGACAGCCAAAACATTTACACATGCAATAATTCGTACTATGAAGGCCATAATCACAAATATATATATACAAACACAATTGGGTAAGGGTACGTTCAGTCTGTCTGTCTGTCTGAAAAATCCCATTGGTTGTTTGTCCAGGAAAGCAACATCGATGATTTTTTTTGGACAAATGACAAGGAACAATCAGCAACGCGCAGAGGCCGGATCAAAAATGTGCGATGCTTACTGCACAGCAGTCAGTGTACCTTCCATAATCCCCTACAGTCAATGGTCAAACAGGATTAATTGCAGCGTTAATGGACCGCATTATAGTAACATAGTTAGTAAGGCCGAAAAAAGACATTTGTCCATCCAGTTCAGCCTATATGCCATCATAATAAATCCCCAGATCTACGTCCTTCTACATTATGCCACGCTGTAACGCACTACATTAACGCTGCTATTAACCCTGTGTAAACAGGAACACATGGGCTACTTGCACAGTGAACAAGTCTGTATGATCATGTTCACACACCACCAAGAAACCTGAAGACACAAAAGAGAATAGTAAAACCAAAAACACTCAGTTTGAAAAAATGTTGCAGTAATCCGCAAGTGCTAGTAAAAGATGTAAAAAACAGGGTATTTGGTTGATACGTTTTTTGCAAAAAATGTATACTAAGCTGCTCTACCAATCTTCACGGTATACCCTTATCAGAGCAGTCCTAACTAATGTATGCAATCCCTATCTGATGTATTTAAAAACCTGATCATCTGTATATAACCTGTGTGAACAGGGTTCAGAGAGGAAAAATCCATGTGTGCATACAGGGTAGAACAGCTTTTGTGCAGATAGCCCAAGAGGAGTGGTGGAACTCCCCAGTCTTGTAGACACAAGAGAACAATTATGGAAACAGGAACACATGGGCTACCTGCACAGAGAACAAGTCTGTAAGAACATGTTCACACACCACCAAGAAACCTGAAGACACAAAAGAGAATAGTAAAACCAAAAACACTCAGTTTGAAAAAATGTTGCAGTAATCCGCAAGTGCTAGTAAAAGATGTAAAAAACAGGGTATTTGGTTGATACGTTTTTTGCAAAAAATTTATACTAAGCTGCTCTACCAATCTTCACGGTATACCCTTATCAGAGCAGTCCTAACTAATGTATGCAATCCCTATCTGATGTATTTAAAAACCTGATCATCTGTATATAACTTGTGTGAACAGGGTTCAGAGAGGAAAAATCCATGTGTGCATACAGGGTAGAACAGCTTTTGTGCAGATAGCCCAAGAGGAGTGGTGGAACTCCCCAGTCTTGTAGACACAAGAGAACAATTATGGAAACAGGAACACATGGGCTACTTGAGTGTTTTTGGTTTTACTATTCTCTTTTGTGTCTTCAGGTTTCTTGGTGGTGTGTGAACATGATCATACAGACTTGTTCACTGTGCAAGTAGCCCATGTGTTCCTGTTTCCATAATTGTTCTCTTGTGTCTACAAGACTGGGGAGTTCCACCACTCCTCTTGGGCTATCTGCACAAAAGCTGTTCTACCCTGTATGCACACATGGATTTTTCCTCTCTGAACCCTGTTCACACAAGTTATATACAGATGATCAGGTTTTTAAATACATCAGATAGGGATTGCATACATTAGTTAGGACTGCTCTGATAAGGGTATACCGTGAAGATTGGTAGAGCAGCTTAGTATACATTTTTTGCAAAAAACGTATCAACCAAATACCCTGTTTTTTACATCTTTTACTAGCACTTGCGGATTACTGCAACATTTTTTCAAACTGAGTGTTTTTGGTTTTACTATTCTCTTTTGTGTCTTCAGGTTTCTTGGTGGTGTGTGAACATGATCATACAGACTTGTTCACTGTGCAAGTAGCCCATGTGTTCCTGTTTCCATAATTGTTCTCTTGTGTCTACAAGACTGGGGAGTTCCACCACTCCTCTTGGGCTATCTGCACAAAAGCTGTTCTACCCTGTATGCACACATGGATTTTTCCTCTCTGAACCCTGTTCACACAAGTTATATACAGATGATCAGGTTTTTAAATACATCAGATAGGGATTGCATACATTAGTTAGGACTGCTCTGATAAGGGTATACCGTGAAGATTGGTAGAGCAGCTTAGTATACATTTTTTGCAAAAAACGTATTAACCAAATACCCTGTTTTTTACATCTTTTACTAGCACTTGCGGATTACTGCAACATTTTTTCAAACTGAGTGTTTTTGGTTTTACTATTCTCTTTTGTGTCTTCTATTAACCCTGTGTGACAAACTTTTTCATATTCATGCTGCATAGGCAGCATAAATAGTTAAAATATATAATTTGCCAAATAAGAACTTACAGAAATAATAATTCTATATTCACACTCCAAGGCCTGAACACTGGTGGCGAGGCTATGGACCATGCATTGCAATCTCGCAAGATGATGATGTAGTGGTCTTGCTCTCGCACGTCATCATCTGTCAAGACCAAAGTGCACTCTTCAGACCGCCGCGTCGCACCGTCCATCGCTAAACGCCTGACTTGGATACGCAGGACGCCGGAGGGTGAGTAGATAATGACTTTTTATTTTAAGTATTGTTTGCAATGGAATATACTGGCCACATTGGCAAAAATACGTGGCTGGCCTATATAATACTATATATACTATATACTACGTGGGTTATGTTATATACTATATGGCTATGCTATCTATTACGTGGCCTCTGCTATATACTACCTACACATTCTAGAATACCCAACGCGTTAGAATCAGGACACCATCTAGTATATATATATATATATATATATATATATATATATATATATTTTTTTTTTATAATTTTAATTTTTAAAAATACATATATATATATTTTTTTGGATAAACATATATATATATATATAAACATATATATATATATATATATATGTATGTATATATGTGTGTATATATACTGTTAGGGCTAGCGGAACGCACCAAATAATAAGACAGATAGTGTATGGTGCGTTCGCAGCCTGGGGTCCACCGTGCAGAGATGGAACCTGCTGCTAAGTAATGACGGACTATATGGCGGTACTCATAAGTATACTCGTGTGGGTTAAACTTCACCCAGCGTGAAGGAAGCGATCCTGTTGCGTCACAGGATCGCGGTACCGCACATAGAAGGCGAGCAAGTAGTCAGCGAACTCAACCCCAACTAGGATTGAAGTCCGATTAGACCCTTGCTGGCACAACACCGCAACTGGGTGTGTAAGGAAGCAGAATAACAATATTAGGGCACAAGAGTGCATGCGGTGCCGCACTGACGAACGCCACTAACCACCCAGGCTTGGGTAAGGAAAGCACAGAGGAAGTGCACGGCGCCGTACTGGCGGTCACAGCAACTGGACGCTGTAACGTGTGATTAGTGCTGTAGGATAAGTCGGGCGCTAGATAGCAACCATACACCTTCCGAGAACAGACATTCAATAGGGAAGGGGTATCCAAGGACGACTTGCACTCACAACAAACACACGTAAGCAAATGTACACTAGCGCATGGCCGTGCGGTCATGCGCAGTTTATATAGTTGCAGCACAGGAAGTGGCCACAGAAACTTTGCCCTTCCAAGACCTGCCAAGAGGACCAATGGAATGTGCTGCAGAGCCTGAGCACATGACCCTCGATCTCCAACGGGAGATCTTGCCCTGGGCATGCTCAGTGTGTGCAGACAAGGACTTAGTCCCAGAGAAGTCCGCTCGCTGCTGACCAGCACTGGCTTTAATGGCAGAAGCTGAAGAAGCAGCAGTAACTCTCTGTACAGAGTGAGACTGAGCAAGACGCTGGGACCGACGTCCCTGCTGAGCAGACTCCACTGCGGCTGGATAAGAATGGGAGACCGCAGCGGAGATGGCTCGAGATTCCCCCTGTGCAGAAGCGGGAACTCGAGACCTAACATTACCCCCCCTAGGGCCCCCCCTCCTTGGGCCTCGCTACGCTCGAAGGCAGCAATGAGCTGTGGGGCCCGAA
Organism: Ranitomeya imitator; assembly: GCF_032444005.1. Classification (NCBI taxonomy): domain Eukaryota; kingdom Metazoa; phylum Chordata; class Amphibia; order Anura; family Dendrobatidae; genus Ranitomeya; species Ranitomeya imitator. The sequence continues at coordinate 685,441,459 of NC_091285.1, forward strand.
TGTTTTCAGCAGGCTCCCATGACCTGTCCTCTGGGCCATAACCCTTCCAATCCACCAAATAGAACTTTTTGCCGCGTACCACCTTGCACCCCAAAATAGCGTTCACCTCGTAATCGTCCGTAGACGAACCCGATGTCCCGGCAGATGACTCGGAAAACCGGGACCCGTATACGGGTTTCAAGAGGGACACATGAAAGGTGTCGGTGATACCCAAGCGTGGAGGAAGAGCCAAACGGTAGACCACAGGATTAACCCGTTCGAGAACCTTGAAGGGACCCAAGTAGCGAGGAGCAAACTTAGTGGACTCAACTCGCAGCCTGATGTTACGGGCGGAGAGCCACACCAAGTCGCCAGGAGCAAAGGTCGGAGCGGGGCGCCGATGAACATCGGCGGAGGACCTCATTCTCTCCTTGGAGGCCCGAATGGCATCCTGCGTGCGGTCCCAAATGTCCCGTGCCTCCACAGCCCAGTCTGCGACCCTGGAGTCAGCAGAAGACACAGGCATGGGCACAGGGACACACGGATGCTGGCCGTAATTTAGGAGGAATGGAGTCTGACCGGAGGAGTCGGCTACGGCATTGTTAAGTGCAAACTCTGCCCACGGTAGCAAGGATGCCCAGTCATCCTGCCTGGCAGAAACAAAATGTCGTAAATATGTGACCAAGGTCTGGTTGGCCCTCTCTACCAACCCATTCGTCTCGGGATGATATGCCGAAGAGAGATTCAACTCAATACTGAGTAGACGACAAAGCTCTCTCCAGAATCGAGACGCAAACTGGGGACCCCGGTCAATAACAATTTTGTCTGGCATACCGTGTAGGTGAAAGATATGCTTGACGAACAAGACAGCCAACGCCCGTGCAGAAGGTAGCCGTGGAAGAGGCACCAAGTGCACCATTTTGGAAAAATGGTCGGTGATCACCCAGATAATGGTGCAGTTACGAGACTTGGGTAAGCCCACCACAAAGTCCATCCCGACCATATCCCAGGGCCTGTCCGCCACCGGCAGAGGAAAAAGCAGACCAGCTGGCCGTTGCCGAGGAGTCTTGTTCTTGGCGCAAGAGACACACGCCCGAACATACTCTGCGACATCACGAGCCATATGCGGCCACCAGTACGTCCTCGCCAGTAACTCAGATGTCCTTTTGGTACCAAAATGTCCACCCACCCTGGACGAGTGTGCCCAAGAGAGAACCTCCGGTCGCAAATTGGATGGAACAAAAGTCTTGCCCGGGGGCACAGACTCTAGCGAAACCGGGGCCACAGTTCTCAAGCTCTCGGTGGGGACAATAAGCCGAGGCTCCTCCTCCTCCTCCGCAGATGACACAACGGAGCGAGAGAGAGCGTCGGCCCGAATGATCTTCTCCCCAGAAAGAAAATGGAGGGTGAAATGAAACCGGGAGAAGAATAAGGACCATCTGGCCTGGCGAGAATTCAACCGCTGGGCTGTCTGCAGGTACACCAAATTTTTATGGTCTGTGAAGACTTGGAAGGGAAAACGTGCTCCCTCCAAGAGATGTCTCCACTCCGAGAAAGCCAACTTCATGGCTAGCAACTCCCTGTCCCCGATGGAATAATTCCTCTCTGCTGGTGAGAAGGTCTTGGAGAAAAAAGAAGCAAGGATGCTTCCGACCTTGATCATCCTTTTGGAAGAGGACTGCTCCAGCACCAACAGAAGAGGCATCCACCTCCATGATAAATGGCTTATCAACATCGGGGCGATGTAGGATGGGAGCGCTAGCGAAGTGTGACTTTATAGAGTTAAAGGCCTTGGAGACCTCCTCAGACCACAATTTGGGATTCGCCCCCTTCTTGGTGAGGGCAACCAAGGGAGCTACCAAAGTTGAGAAGTGCGGAATGAACTGGCGATAATAATTAATGAACCCCATAAAGCGCTGCACCGCTTTAAGAGAATGGGGTTCCTGCCAGTCCATCACAGCCTGTAGTTTGGCAGGATCCATAGCCAATCCCTGGGCAGAGATGATGTAGCCTAGGAAAGATATATACACCAACTTAGAAAATTAGAGATCCCTAAAAAATAACTCTCTTTGTCTATCCCGAACTTTAGGGACTGTTAGGGACCCTAGGGCTAGCCGTCGTTGAGTGGGGGCGCCTAACGCAGAAAATTAGGGTGCCAACCTCCACTGTTAGGCAGGGTATTAGCATAGATTTCAGTAGGGCTAATTAGTCTTTCTTTTATTATAGGTCCTTATAGGGCTTGTAAGGGCTAGCCGTCGAGGAGTGGGGGCGCCTACCGCAGCAAAGTAGGGTGCCAACCTCCACTGTCAGGCAGGGTGCATTGTAGCTCGGTCTAGGGTCCACTAGGTACATTTAATACTGTTTTATATTGATTGTGGATAAATATAGTCTTTTTTAATCATATTAATAAAAGTTATTTTTTAGGGATCTCTGTTTTTCTAAGTTGGTGTATATGTTTTTCTGGGATTCCGCATTATTGTGATTTGGTTTTTCTAGGTAGCCTAGGAAAGGTAAGGACTCCTGCTCAAACATACACTTCTCCAACTTGGCATAGAGGGAGTTTGCCCGTAGGAGGTCGAAGACTTTGCAAACATCTCTCCGGTGGGAGTCAATATCTGGAGAGTAGATGAGAATATCATCCAGATAGACTACGACCGAGGTGGAAAGCATATCCCGGAAGATATCGTTCACAAAGTCTTGGAAAACGGCTGGGGCATTACAGAGCCCGAAGGGCATCACCAGATATTCATAGTGCCCATCCCTGGTGTTAAAAGCCGTCTTCCTTTCGTCCCCCTCACGGATGCGAATCAGGTTGTAAGCACCCCGCAGATCTAGTTTAGTAAATACCCTTGCTCCCCGAAGCCTATCGAAGAGCTCAGATATCAAGGGCAAAGGATACTTATTTTTAACGGTGATAGCGTTAAGACCCCTGTAGTCTATGCATGGACGCAATTCCCCATTCTTCTTCTGCACGAAGAAGAACCCTGCCCCAGCAGGTGACACTGACTTCCTAATGAATCATCTTGCCAGATTTTCCTGGATGTACTGTGACATTGCCTCCGTCTCCGGGAGAGATAGCGGATAGACTCGACCCCGGGGAGGCTCAGCACCAGGCAAGAGATCAATAGGACAGTCATAGGGGCGATGGGGCGGAAGGATCTCCGCCGCCTTTTTGGAGAACACGTCTGCATAAGACCAATACTGCTTGGGGAGAGAGGAAAGATCTGCGGGTACCTCTGTAGTAGCAACCTGAACGCACTCCCTCTGACACCTACCCCCACAAGATTCACCCCATCCCAGGATTCTGCCAGAGGACCACTCGATATGAGGAGAGTGGTACCGTAGCCAAGGTATTCCCAACAGGACCTCATCAATTCCCTCTGGAATGACGACCAGAGATATAATCTCCTGATGAGATGGCGACATGGACAGAGTAAAAGGGATGGTCTGGTGTGTTATCTGTGAGGGCAGTGTCGACCCATTCACCACTCGTACCATTACTGGTTGAGCTAGCATAACCAGGGGTATTGCGTGACGTTGGGCGAGGCAGAAGACATAAAATTGCCCTCCGCCCCAGAATCCACGCAGAGCTCTACCGAGTGGGAGAATGAGCCTATAGTAATTGTCCCCTTAAAGGACAATTTAGAGGCAAACGTCGCTGTGTCTAGTGTACCTCCACCTACTACCACTAGACGCTGACGTTTCCTCGACCGCTGAGAACATCTGGTGGCTAGATGTCCTGACTGCTGGCAAACATGACAGACCTTGAGTGCACAAGCGGTCCGAGACTTAGATCCCGCTTGTGACACTTCCCTGGCCTCTTGTGACTCAGGAACCAGGACCGGAGATTCCAGAGGTTTGGCGAAGGTAGGAGCCAGCCGAAACCTCTGCCTACACTGGGCTCACTCTAACCTCCGCTCGTTAAAACGGAGGTCAATTCGAGTGGAGACAGTTATTAACTCCTCCAGTGTGGCAGGAATCTCCCTAGTGGCCAGAGCATCCTTAACGTGGTCAGCCAGGCCCCTCCAAACTATGGGGATAAGAGCTTTATCCGACCAATGCAGCTCAGCGCTAAAGTGCGGAATTGGACGGCAAAATGACTGACCAAGGACTCACCCTGAGTTAATGCTAGCAGTTGGAGCGCAGTATCATGGGTGACTTGAGGTCCTAAAAAGACCTGTTTCAGAGTGCTCAGAAACAGCGGAGCACTCTGCACCACATGATCACCACGCTCCCACAGCGGCGTAGCCCATTCCAACGCCCTGTCCGACAAGAGAGACACTATAAATCCCACCTTAGCCCGCTCTGTGGGAAAACGTGCAGCCAGGAGCTCGAGGTGAATAGAGCACTGACTCACAAATCCCCTACAAAACTTGCTATCACCAGAAAATTTTTCTGGCAGCGGGAGGCGAGAAAATGTCGGAGCAGGGGTGGCAATGGACAGGGTTGCTGCAGCCACGCTAGCAGCCTGTACAGCAACTGCGGTAACATCCACAGCTGAGGTTGCGCTCTCAAGAGCCGCCAACCTACCCTCCAGCTGCTGGATATACCGCAAGGATTGCTGTTTGTCCGTCATTACTAGCCAGACCCTGGCGCTAGTGTAATGTTAGGGCTAGCGGAACGCACCAAATAATAAGACAGATAGTGTATGGTGCGTTCGCAGCCCGGGGTCCACCGTGCAGAGATGGAACCTGCTGCTAAGTAATGACGGACTATATGGCGGTACTCATAAGTATACACACGTGGGTTAAACTTCACCCAGCGTGAAGGAAGCGATCCTGTTGCATCACAGGATCGCGTTACTGCACATAGAAGGCGAGCAAGTAGTCAGCGAACTCAACCCCAACTAGGATTGAAGTCCGATTAGACCCTTGCTGGCACAACACCGCAACTGGGTGTGTAAGGAAGCAGAATAACAATATTAGGGCACAAGAGTGCATGCGGTGCCGCACTGACGAACGCCACTAACCACCCAGGCTTGGGTAAGGAAAGCACAGAGGAAGTGCACGGCGCCGTACTGGCAATCACAGCAACTGGACGCTGTAACGTGTGATTAGTGCTGTAGGATAAGTCGGGCGCTAGATAGCAACAATACACCTTCCGCGAACAGACATTCAATAGGGTAGGGATATCCAAGGACGACTTGCACTCACAACATACACACATTAACAATTGTACACTAGCGCATGGTCGTGCGGTCATGCGCAGTTTATATAGTTGCAGCACAGGAAGTGGCCACAGAAACTTTGCCCTTCCAAGACCTGCCAAGAGGACCAATGGAATGTGCTGCAGAGCCTGAGCACATGACCCTCGATCTCCAATGGGAGATCTTGCCCTGGGCATGCTCAGTGTGTGCAGACAAGGACTTAGTCCCAGAGAAGTCCGCTCGCTGCTGACCAGCACAGACTTTAATGGCAGAAGCTGAAGAAGCAGCAGTAACTCTCTGTACAGAGTGAGACTGAGCAAGACGCTGGGACCGACGTCCCTGCTGAGCAGTCTCCACTGCGGCTGGATTAGAATGGGAGACCGCAGCGGAGATGGCTCGAGATTCCCCCTGTGCAGAAGCGGGAACTCGAAACCTAACATATACATACATATTTTTTGTATATATATATATACACAAAGGAGAGTTAACAAATTTACATATATATATAAATAAAACGTTTTTACTTACTCAGCCTAATTTGGACATCTGGGGGGCTCTCAGCATAATTTGGAAATAATTGCCGGCAAATGTAAGTCCAGGAGGCGTCCTTGACAAGTCGGTTTTGATAATTCGAATCTTGGGGATATCAAAGTTCGGGGCGCTCCTGTACTAACACCAAGAGCGTCTCCACGTTAATTATATGAGACATGGCAAACACAGAATAACTTTCCACTCCGTGGAGGTGTGTCACAAGCAGTGATTACTGACATGTGGTGTAGGGGAGCCTGCCAACACTTCCCTGTATGTCACTTCCTGTCATGGGATCATTTTACTCTTTTGTGCTAAATTCTGAATCTTGTATCCGTTTAAAACGGATGTCATACGCATGGTGCGAGTGCTGTGCGTTTTTTTTATCGCACCCATTGACTTGCATTGGCGAGTCTCGTCCGAGAATCGCAGCAATACGCAGCATGCTGCGATTTTTTTCTCAGCCGACACAGATTTTTCTCAGTCCGATTTCGGCTAAAAAAAAAATCGCAAATGGAATGTCACCTGTTGATTAACATTGGTCCGAGTGCAATCCGATTCTTTATCGGATTGCACTCGTCCGTTTTTCTCACAAGTGGAAAGGGGCCCTAAGGGTTACATTCATATAAGTTACACTTTTTAGGAGATCTTAGTTTTCTTCTAAACTCTAAAAGGTGAGTTTTCAATTTTTGTCACTGGAGAGTCAATTTAAATGAGTTTAAAAAAGTACATCAACAAATTGTTACTCGCCTGTCTTTGCTCCAACTCCAGAAATTGTTTTCCCCTTAATTCCATCTTTGCTCGTTTGTCTCAGGTTATTAGGGTAAACTGGTAATCACCTCTGCTGTCATCACTTAAGGCCTTTTTAAGGCGGGCTCAGGCAGCTCTTTGCTGCTTGAGTTCTCAGGAAGTACAGCACACTGTTACCCCATGCTTCTACTTGACTCAGCTCCAGCTGGGTAAAGGTCAACAAATTTATCTCAGCTTTGTAGGTAGCAGATAGCCATCTCTGTCTGCAATTCAGTAACCAATAACGGTACCGTTACACTAAACGATTTACCAATGATCACAACCAGCGATACGACCTGGCCGTGATTGTTGGTAAGCATTGTGTGGTCGCTGGAGAGCTGTCACACAGACAGCTCTCCAGCGACCAACGATGCTGAAGTCCCCGGATAGCCAGGGTAAACATCGGGTTACTAAGCGCAGGGCCGCGCTTAGTAACCCGATATTTACCCTGGTTACCATTGTAAATGTATAAAAAAAAAACACTACATACTCACATTCCGATGTCTGTCATGTCCCTCGCCATCACCTTCCTGCACTGACTGTGAGGGCCGGCTGTAAAGCAGAGCACAGCGGTGACGTCACCGCTGTGCTTTACGGCCAGCGCTCACAGTCAGTGCGGGAAGCTGACGGCGAGGGACGTGACAGACACCGGAATGTGAGTATGTAGTGTTTTTTTTTACATTTACAATGGTAACCAGCGCTTAGTAACCCGATGTTTACCCTGGTTACCAGCGAACACATCGCTGGATCGGCGTCACACACGCCGATCCAGCGATGACAGCGGGTGATCAGCGACCAAAAAAAAGGTCCTGATCATTCCCCACGACCAACGATCTCCCAGCAGGGGCCTGATCGTTGGTTGCTGTCACACATAACGATTTCATTAACGATATCGTTGCTACGTCACAAAAAGCAAAGATATCGTTAAAGAAATCATTATGTGTGACAGTACCTTAACTCTGTTCAGCTACTCCTAGAACTATTACATTCTCATGTCAAAGTACATGCTTACACTCTCATCTCTACTATCAAGGTACCTGACATTTTATGTATTGGTTTCTGTTATTCTGGTGATATCACACATTTAGGACTTTGCTGTTTCTGTGTGTAACTATTCTCTGACTGCAAGATTCTAGATTGCATATACATCTCTGCTGTTCTGGTGTGTGGCCACACTCAAGCTGCATCTAGTGGTTCCAGATCTGCTTACCCAATTTTCTTTCGACATGCTATGCTGTCCTGGTCCCCCTAGATCCATTTGTCATCCAATAAGTCCAGCCTTGCTGCACCATCACCGCCAACCCATGCTGTTCCCATAGACCTATGGCCCAGAGAATCCACCTCACCAGCTGAGCTGCTTACACTAAAGTAGTCCTAATTATTAAATCATTAAAGTATTATCTTCTACAGCAACATTAATAACTTAGATCCACCTAGAACTCCAGAAACAATTCTAGACTGCTAAATTATTTCTGACTTTAAAACAAATTTCTAAAATATTTCAGACCAAAGACCAGATCCGTAATTAGATGAAACATCAAATCAGATCACAGAATTCATCTTGATCACAGACCAGACACACAAATTAATGGGGTTGTGCGGTCCAAATGCAGTCACTCTGTGTGATTGCAAAGTGCGGCAGAGCGATAGTCAATGCCATGCTGCTTTCTGGATTTGCTCTGGCACTTTAAATCCCAGTCCCAGTCCAGTCCCAGTATGCTGTAGATTGTGGGGTGCATCACACTAACTTACAGGCCGTAGACCTCTATTGCATCCAGATTTCCATTCTCAGGAGCAGCCACACACAACTCAAATAACACCAAGTTCTTTACAACAGGCAAACATTTACTGGTCAGTTCAAGTTCATCAGGTGGTGACAGGTGTAAGGGCACTGCTATTCACATTTTCTACCTCCTTAGTACAACTTCTTTTTAGTCCCGTCACTAGTTGGTCCTAGACGACCCCTAAGTTCCCTAACTCCTTCAGCCTCAGGGATTTCCTGTCCACCTCAGCAGTGCACCCAGGACCAGCCATCACTTTGTCTATGCGCGTCCCTGTCTATCTTCGATAGTACACCAGAGGACTATCAGGATCCTGTCAGCACTGACGAACTGCCACGGCTGGGCAGGGTGACTCACCAACACTGCGGGAGAGCCCGGGGTCAGATGCTGTGGGGAAAACTCAGGCAGGCGGCACCTGAGCAGCGTGGTGAGAGGAGAAGCTGAGGGTAGCAGAAAACAGAAGGACCTGCGATCATGTGACCACAGGGGGAGGGGCTTAGCATCCTGCTGCTGGAGATGAGAGCAGGATGCTACAGGAACCCTGGAACAGGGGAATAGGGAACTCAGGTGGGACAAGCGAGGGTCATACACGGAGAGGGGGGCGGGGTACAGGAGGGGCGAGCAGAGAATAGTCAGAAAGTAGGCAAGGAGTCATACACAGAGATAGCAGCGCAGTATAGGAGGGACAGACAGAACTCTAAACGGGGACAGAACCAGGTCAGAACCAGACAAGGATAAAGTAGCACAGGCACAAAGCACAGGCACAATAGGGTCACACACACTCGGCCAAGGGTCAAAGTACAAGCGACAGGTAGTGGACCCAAAATGAGGCTATAAGGAGCCTCCCAGAATCCCAGAGTGAGGCCGTCCAGATTAACCTCTGAACTACCTAATTCCACAAACAAAGCAGATCATGACAAGGACACAATGTGTCCGGCAGGTCCTATGCCAGACTTTGGGCTTCGGATATGACAGGATTGACCACTCAGGATGCCAATAATGCCTGAAACAAGTGACACATGCTGTCCCTAGCAACCCACGGTAGATGAAGACTTTATTCTAAGTGAGGAAAGGCATTGCTAGGTCCTGGAAATGAGAAATGCCTTATCGTGGCTTCCAGGTACACATGAATTGGCCAATTTATGCGCTAAACTTTCTCAATTTTTCAAATTTAATTTTTCATATTTTTCATATTTCTAATGCAGTAATGCAATTAAATTTTCATATTTCATATTTACATGCTATGGCGCTACAGTGTGCTGCCTTTTTGCTTGAGAGTTTATGAGTTGGTGACTCTAGGTTCAGCACCTGTTCACACTTAGTTTATGTTTGGATGTGATGGTCAGGTTTTTGAAGTTTTCAAACTTATGAATTCCCCCAGCACATGCAGTGTGGGGATTTGCCAGTTTCTAAGCAGGGACTGGAGGGTATTTATGAGTTATACATACTCCTGGCCAGAGCCCATCCATTGGGTGTGGCCTTGCTTCATGCACTTCTATAGAGCAAGGCCGCGTCCTCTAGTCGGCCATGCCCACTGGACTGCCGCATCTCTATTCGGGGTGCGGCCTCGCTCCATGCAAGTGTATGGAGTGAGGCCACTCCCACTGGACAGGCTCTTCCCGGGAGCATGTATAACATACCTTCCTGTTCGGGCTCAAAAGCCGGTGAATCTCTGCAATGCACAGGGCATGTGCACAGAGTGACTGCAGACTTATCAATTTGCTTATACAGTCCCTTTAATTCAGGCTTAATGCCCGAAACCACACGGTGGCCACGAAGTGTTCCAAGGGAAGAGCCCAGCTATCCAGGGCCAGCAGTCCAGATCAGCAGCAGAGTGGCAGCAGAGAAAGCATTAGTAAGAATTGGAGCTGCAGGAGAAGGTACAGCAGTAACGAAGGGCAGGTCTCTCACCATGTGGCAGATCAGAGCATGGGCTGATGCCCTCAGATCTGGAGCTAGATGGCTGAGAAAACCCCAAAGTGGAATCGGTTGCTGATACTGTTATGAAAATGGATATGCTGTGAGAACATGGAAGTAAAGTTTTGCCTTTGAAGTTTAAAACGGACTCTTCAGCCAGCCCGAGGGAACCCCAATGGTACAGAAAGTGAAATGCAAGGTATGCTGCAGTGGGAACACTATATTCATGTGAAGGGAGGCCAGGGCATGCTAACGCATATGATCTTGGCCATGATTACGGCCCTGTCTCTTCCCCTCACAGCATCTACCACCAGGGTCTAAAAGTTAAAGAGAGAAGGAGAACAGAAGAAAATGTCCCAACTATGGATCATATAGGGATAGCATGAGTGGTGTAAGATCATACGTTATCCCGTTGGACTGAAAAAACAAAAGCAGCAAAGAATCCCACTGACCAGCAGCATAAGATATGTTAAAGGTAACAAGTCAGCATCATTGAAAAGCTTGGCCACTTTCACCTAACTTTTAGAGATTTTAAAAATGTATAATGCTTAGATCTATATAATATATTACGTGAAAATTAATCAGGACTAAAAAAGAGTAACCGCCATAATCAGTTGCCTTCAAAATGGTCTCATCTCAGATCTTCCTCTCAGAGGACCTACAATCCAACCCAAGAGGCACAGGCGATAAATGCAAAGATGTCCAGAAACAACATATAGCGCATTGCGTGTTCTATAAAAAGAAGAATAATTAACATGTCCCTGTAGAGGAAAAGTATCTACTGATTTTATGTTCACCTGGGATGGAGAAAACCCTTTGTATGTATGTATATAAGGATACATATATACATGAGATGGCAGCTGTTCTGCTCTTAGCAATTACAGGTGCGAGTCTCAGTAAAATGAGGTATGTCATTAATTTCATTTATGATTATTATAATTTTTTACATTGCAGTTGCGATATCATTTTCATTTTTGAAGTCTTAATAATTATTTAAAATGCTTTATGTATAGTGATTTCATTGTATAGTAACAAAAATAATCAAACATTTAAAGAAGGCAAAATAGATTAAATAGATACAAAATGTAATTAAAAATAAAAATATAAAGCAATACCGAAACACTCCTAAAATCTAAAAGTTATTTGTCGTTAAGGGAACCGGTCACCAGTTTTTGAGTCTCCAAACCAATGCCACCACCTTCATCTTGCGCTGCATTGCACAAATGTGTCCATCATCTCCCGACTCCCTCTGAATACCCACAAAAATACCATTTCAATTGCTCCCACTCTTTATGTAAAGGAGGATGGTCTGGTCTGAGGGGCGTCCTCGTCCTGTCTTCTGTCGATCGTTGTCCTCTGCCTTTCATGGATGTGGATGACGAATCTTGTGTCATCTACATAGAGAAACAAAATCTTGTACCTGCACAATAGCCTCACAGGCCCGAACAGGTGCACTTATTTCTGCACTACTGTGGGCAGAGTAAAAAACGTGACTGCGCAAGCTAAGAGAAACATCATTCTGGCTCCAATATTCTGTAAACGTTTGCCCTCGTTGTTATTTTCGGTGCCACCAGAAATGACCAGAATAACGTTTCCCGCAGTAGGGCAGAGCAATATACACCTGCACGGGCCTACAAGGCTACTGCTCATGCGAGAGATCGGATGATGTTAGGACCTGTCATGCACATCAATCAAAACCTTCGGATGGCCATTAGGAGCAGAGAAGAGGAACATTAGCTGAAGGGAGGATGCCCATCAGACCAGACCATCCTCATTTATAGGAGCAGAAACGAATGGCTGGCACACGATTAGGATATGTGGTGCTAGTGAACGGGGCTGGAGATCCCATAAACATAGAAAGTCAAAAATCACTGCACTCTTTGACCAGAAAGGATTTGCTTCAAGTGAAAACAGTTTATTCATAGGTGAAGAGCGACAGGTGATAACGACATTTTGGCCACAACGTTGCCTTGATCACAGTTTCGCCTTAAATTGATATATCAATGGTCGTACTTGTAAGTTCCCGTCAGGAAGAAAGGTAAATTGAGGGATATGTCCAGATGGAACATCACAGGGAAATTTACGCTTTAAAATGAGAGAAGTCTTCTCTCCCAGACGCAAGTCCTCCAGCATTCCCACTATTCCACCGACGTCGGCTCCTGTAGCCACGCTTCTCTACACATCGCGGCTCCCGTCGGACCGTGTCTTATAAATTGAGCGGTTTGCCGCACATGATTACCTTGATCCTCATTACCTCATTCGTTATCACCTGTCGCTCTTCACCTATGAATAAACTGTTTTCACTTGAAGCAAACCCTTTCTGATCAAAGAGTGCAGTGATTTTTGACTTTCCATCCTCATTTATACACAGCGAGGGAGCAATTAAAATGGTATTTTTCTGGGTTTACGGGGGAGTCAGGAGATGATAGACATGTTCATGGAATGCAGTAGAGGAGTAGATAAAGTTGGTGGCCTTTGTTCAGAGACTCAAAAACTGGTGACTCAAACATTTTCAGAGGGTTTTTTTCTTTAGCCTGCACGTATTTTCATACATTGCACACTGCTCAGTCCCGTTCATTGTGAAAACCTAATGACTTGGTTTGTAACCCCACTTTCTGCTCTTCAGGACCATCACGAAGCTGGCTCAGCCTCTTACAGACCGAGACGGCAGAAAGCTCATCTCTTGGATTTTACAATGATGGAAGTTCAGCAGCTTGCAGTGTATGAGAATGTGTGCAGGCTTCAGAAAGCAAACAATTACATCCATTTGCAAAAATTATTTTTAGCCAAAAATAAAGGAATACACAAAAAGATGATCCTGAATTTGTAAATGGTCTTTAATTTAAGCTTGGGGTACTTAACAATTTTCAATGCGCCTTATTCTTCGGGTGTTTAGTATTATTAAAATTATTTTTTTATGTGTTATCAAGTGTTATAATTTACAACATTAATAAAGTACTACAGTTAATTTTTTTATAAAACCAGGCTGGGGATGATTTTCTTCAAGATACTATGGCACCTTGTTCAGTATTATTTCACCACAGCCTTATATTCTAATGGGCGCAGATGCGCTCTGGATTCTGCAGACCAGACGGCCATGTTGTGGAGTGGAGATATCATGGTTGGAGCAGTATTAGCCTTACATGTGGAGAAAGTAAATACGAAAATAACTTATCAAGAGAAGCCTGGACCGTTCATCTGTAGGAAGTAAGGAATTTCTGACTTTTCTAATAGTTATAAATGTTTTAATAAACTCCCTTGAGAACTGCAACTTAATAGGATATCAAAATAAGGATATACAGTATTATCTTCACTTACTATGAAACATTAGAGGAAGTAAAGATTAAAAAAAAATCACATGCGGGAAATAGCTATATAGGTAGAATGTAATGGAATTTTACAATAGAACAAATGACAAAAGTGGTTGGGGCTTAAAGATAGATAGTTATCGAAGGCATTATAGGTATCGGTCCACCAATCTGTGTTGTTTCATCTGTGATGTAGCTTAATTTTAGAGAAGTGTTTTTTAGAACATGTAAGATGTTTCATCTACTTGTCTTGAGAGCAAAGGGAACCCTGGATGTGTGTTATGAAAGATAACTGACCATGATCACTCTTAGGCATCCAGATTTTATAGCTGGCCTTTAATCAAAGTCACCAAAATCCAAAAATTGTCGTAAGATCTGGTGACAATCTAATATGTGTGAGATCTTAAAATGTGAGCCATGTCGGCCCACGATTGGGTTAGATTATGTAGTTAAAAAAAAAAAAAAAATTGAGGCTCCATAGTTTCTAAATTAATTCTTTATTAATCATTACAATAAATGCAAACAGTAACATGTTGGCCTCAAATTACATTTTTCAAAAACATTTTGTGGCCAAAACAGTGCCACTTGCTGGTAGTTACGTTCTAAACTCTTGGTCAGGTCTTTGTCCCAAAGGGACCCACTTCCCTACCTCCGCAATTTCAGGCAATGCTGTAGCTGGACCCCCTCATCTCTTGGGCACCCCAGGATCTGAGCTGGCTTGCATTTCTCTTATTACTTGAGTGGCCACCACAGCTGCTGCGAACCGGCTGCAGTCTGGAGTTTCATCACCCTAAAGATCTTCACCTGTGTTTCTCATAGGACCCACTAAGGTGACCCGGAATAATGCATCCGCATGTGTATTCTGGGCTTTTGAACAGTACAAGATTTTGTACCAGTATTTGGCCATGTTTGTGATCCACCTTTGCTCCACCGCACCCATCTACACTTTCTCCAGATGAGCGAGGGGATTGTTATCAGTTCATACTGGAACTTCCGATCCCGACAAGTATTTTGCAAACTTCTCGGTCATGGCCCATACCAGCTCCAGTAGCCCTAGCTTGAAAGAGGTATAAATAACAAACATTTTTCTTATTATCTACATTATTCATATTTCATATACTTCATATTTACATGCTTTAGCACTACAGAGTACAACTTTATATGTTTGTTATACATTGTGATGGCTACTTTTAGTTTGTACCTGTTCACTCCAGTTTCCAGAGTGCAACTTTATTTGTTTGAATGACGTATAATTATCAGGGTTCTTCTCAGTTTCCCTTAACCTTAACAACTGACTGGCGTATGCGATCACTCTTTCTTTCCCTTCCTGAACTTGAGCCAACACTTGTTAGGGGTCGAGTTTCTGCCTCTGCACAGGGGGAATCTCGAACCATCTCCGCTGCGGTCTCCCATTATTCTCAAGCCGCAGTGGAGTCTGCTCAGCGGAGACATCGGTCCCAGGGTCTGGCACAAGCTGATACTGTGTGACTGGTTACTGCTGCCCTTCCAGGCTCTGCCTTTGCAGCCAGCAATGTTCAGCAGCAAGCAGGTCTTTCCTTCTTTCTCTATACTGAGTATGCCCATGGGACGACCTCCCATTGGAGGTCAGGGGTCACATGCTTGCGTCCTGTTGCAGCTCCTTTTGGACCACCTGTAAGGTCCCGTAGCACTGCTGCTATAAAAGGTTTGCATGGCCGCTCGGCCATGCGCCAATGTATACTTGATAACGTGTGTGTGTAGATGTGTGATTGTCGCTCCTTAATCATTCCCTTCCTAGTGTTATTGACTGCTCGCGAATGGTGGATGCTTGCTATCTAGCGCCCGACAGTGCCACCTGCATACCTAACACATGATGCAGCGTCTGATTGCAGTGTCCGACAGTGCGGCACCGTGCTCTAATAGAGCGCTTTCCGGCCCAAGCCTGGGTGGTTAGTGGCGTCCGCCAGAGCAGCACTGCACGCACTTTTGTGCAATAAATTATTATTTCTGTTAAACTCTGATACCCCAGCAGCGGTGTCGAGCGCAAGAGGTCTAGAGGAACTCTTTCCCTGAGTCTTGGGACAAAGTTCTGTGACTTCTTGCTTGCCCTCTTTGTGCGGTACCGTGGCCCTGTGACGCAACAGGATTCGCTTCCTTCATACTGGGTGAGGCTAACCCGTGTGTGTATCCACATTATACCGCCATATAGTCCGTCATTACTCAGCACGGTGGACTCCGGGCTGCGAACGCACCTTATACCATCTTTCTAATTATTTGGTGCATTTCGCTAGCCCTAACAACAGTGCCCTTAATCAGTACAGACTTCCTTCCTTGTACAACACGAAGGTTTGGGAAAAATCAGCCTACGCCAGAATGAGAATGTTGGTCAGGGCTATCTTTAGACAATAGAAATTTTCTTGCTGGGTCCCCACTTGATAGTCCTTTGTTTGTGCTCTCCTGCCATCCCTCTTAGGAGTTTCTTGGAGTGGAGCTGTAACCTTCGCAATGTATTTCATGAACCTTTGGAAATACCCCACTCAGTTTAATAGGAGTGGGCCATTTCTGGATGGCCGATATCTTTTCAGTGGAGACAGTGTATCCTGGCTACTCCATCTCTCTCTGGAACAAATTGCATTTTCAGGGAGTTACCTTAAGCCCACACATTTAGAGTCGCTCCATCATGTGCTCTAACCAACTGAATTGCTCTTCATTGGTAGAGGAATATACAACAATGTCATCTAAGTAAATTAAGGTTGCTTCCAAATTCAGATCCCCAAGGCATCTCTCCATTAGCCTTTGAAATGTCCCAGAGTCAATAGTCAGGCTGAAGGGCATCTGATAAAATTCGAATAGTCCCATGGGGAGGATGAAGGTAGTTTTCAGTCTGTCCTTAGCAGCCACAGGAACCTGCCTGTAGCCCCTGGCTAAATCTAGGGATGAGAAATACTTGGCCTTTCCCAGAGTGGACAAGGACTTTTTAATCCTTGGTAGGGAGTAGGCGTCCTGCACAGTACAGGCATTCAACCAGAAATAGTCAATGCAGAACCTCAAGGTTCCATCCTTCTTCTGGACCAGCACAACAGGCGCTGCCCAGGAGCTGTGACTTACCCGAATTACTCTGTTTCACAGCATATATGACAATAACTCTTTCACCTCTTAGTACATCTGGGGGAATCTGTCGATATCTTTCTCTATTTCTCTAATGAGAGCAGTGGTTCCAATTGTGATTTCAAGCTGAATGGCAAATTCTCTTTGGTAGCGCTTCAACAAGTTTCCTGTTTGCCCTATGTGTCCAGGTGAAAACCCTGTGATATTAGCCTCCATTAGCTCCTAGAGGTGGCCAGCCTTTCTTTCCCCTTCATTTTCTTTCACACTGAGGGAAACTGACAGAGTCCTTGGGTCAACTTGATGTCATCATGCTTGGTGAGTGCTTCCTACATTACGTGCCCTAAGTGATCTCTTTTCGGGGTGTTAACTGCAAGTTCATTCCACTCAAGTTGATGAAGCGTACAGGCACATGCTTCTCCCACACTGTGGACAGAGTGCTAATGAGTTCAGGAGCTGTCTCATCTCCTTCTATGGGCTCAATCTCCACCTCTACCCCTTTCATTGGCACACAGGCCTGCATCGGCATGGTGAACACACTGGAAGGCAAGGTCAATGTAGCCTTCATGGATATGACTACTTTACTTGGGAGCTGAGAGGTGTCAGGTAATTTCTTGACCTGACTTACTCGGATGAGTTGTTGGAACACTCTTTGACTGGCATGGTATCTACTCACATGATTCCAGAAACTCCCTCGGCATCCATCAGCAAGAAACTCTCCCACCTCCTTGAGGACATTCATCCCCAGGGTCATGATGGGTCCTAGGCCCATTGGCCCTTCTATCAACACAATCCCTTTTTCTTTCCAGCTCTCTTCCACACATCCGGACTGTCATCCACACCACCCTGGCCACTGGAGTAGGCAATTGTTTGGCAGCCACGAGTCTAATATTTGGCCCCTTCGCAGTCCAGCCAGCGTCAGGAAAGTGAGTTCGAAAGTATTCTTCAGGCATTGTGGTTACATGGGACCCTGTGTCCATAAAGCAGCAGATGCGCTCCCCATCAAATTTAGTCCAGATGATAGGCCTTTTGGAAACAATATCTTCTGAGTTTTCATCCCCTTCATTCAGGGTACTGGGCCCTATGGGGCACTTCTAAACCATGGGATGCATTAGTTTAACAGATGGCCTCTGCCTCCAGGGCCCATGCTCATTCAATACTCGGGATATTTATCCTTTACTGCTGCAGGTCCAACACTCCACTCCGCATTCTCATGACAAGTGATGAACTCCAGATGATGGGCCAGGTGGAGGAGCATATTTCACTTCATGTCTAGCTCTGTACCCTGTCGAGGGTCACTTTTGTGAAAGTGGCCAGAAGATCCGTTTACACTGCGCAGTTCCTCTCAGAGGCCCCTGATCTCCTGATGTAATTCTTGACATAGCCAGGTTCTCTTTTAGCTGCTTCCAAAGATGCTGCCACCTGATAGATCCAGGCTACACCCATTAGAGAAGTTACTTCTTTTTCTCAGACATGAGCCTGTCTCCAATAGGAATCCCTCAGGCCAGCAACTAATTGGTCCCACAGCACTTTGTCTAAAGACCCCAGCCCCCAGTATTCTGATTGAGTTTTCTGGGTGATATGGGCCGTCACTTCCTGCAGGGCATTGACATACTATTCTACAGTCTTACCTTATTCTTTTACCCTTCGGAATAGGCACATTCGTAAATTACCGAGTTCAGTAGTGTCACCGTGAATGTCCTCTCAGATCTTAATTACATTCTCTACAGTGTCACGATCTTTTGACTGTTGGTACATAACTGTTTGTAGCTCCTTTCCTTCGAGGGTCAGTAAGGCTTGCTCTGCCTGTATGGAGGTGGACATGGGATACATAAGCAACAAACTCCGCAGTCTCGCCACGGAATCCCACAAACTACAAATTATTCACCGTGAACTTTTTTGAGGTTACTGAGCATGGCACCTGGGGAATTCTTCCCCTGGTGGAGAGTGTTTCAACCTGATCTGCCATTTCCGCACTAGAATGTTGCATCCTGCCGTCTATGCCAAATGTAAGCAGATGGTCAAAATGCAACAGCGGATACACCAGGCAGGGATACACAATCTACTGCTACTTTATTTACTTAACAGGGTTAATACAAGAAAGATTAGTATCGCATGAACAAAGCTTTCACAATACTAATAACAAGCAATTATATATACAGAGATACATTAGTTAATGCACAAAATGACATGACTTCAATGGCAGTTCAGGATTTATGGGTCAACTTCTGTTTGGCATGGAGGTGACAAGCACTGTATTCACGATAAAAGTCACTAAGGCACCTCTGAGACTATTCGACCCTTGATAAGGGCTGCTGCTCCATCTCGCTAACTGCACATTTTTAAAACAAAGAGCTCTCTCTTGGCTGCCCTAGCATCAGCCAGATCCTGTTTGGCCTGAAGTACTCCATCTGCCCTAGCCTGGTATCATAAGTCTCTGGTGAAAGTCACAGCCCGTCTCACACTTCGCCTCCGATCACCAGCCCAAGCTTGTGTCTCTGGCTGGATTTTGTCAGGACCTCTTCGGTACTTGACCGCTGATGAATGTCTCCTTGGTCCATATGGATGGGGGCTTGTCCTCGGCTGTTGACCGGCGTCGACTGGGTCGGGAGCCTTGACCGGTGATGATCGAGTCTTTAATGCATTACCATCAACAGGTGGAGTCTGGACCTTGACTGGTGTAGCTCTGGTCTTCCGTGCTTGACCATTGTCGTCTGAGTCTGGGCTTTACTGATACATGTGACTGCTACCAACTCCTTCAGCTGCTGGAGCTGCAGCAGAAGCAACTGTCATTTCTCTTGGAGCCAAATCATCTCTCCTTTGGCGCAGGCCTTTTGTATCCAATGCTGGCTTCATTATCATCACCTGACCCAAAGCACTGGCTAATTCGGTCCCCCATGCAACTTCTCTCATATGGATTAGTTCTGTGGGGTTTTGTTCAGGCCTGGAAGCCACACGGTATTGCATCGTTTTATCTCCTGTGCTCTGTTCTCCCACAGCTGCGCAAGTCAAGCATGGATTAGTATTACTATTAAGAGTGATGCAGTAGAGATCTATGTATACATTTTGATTATCTATCAGACCCCTTGAGGAAACCAGATTCTAGCCATAAGCATAGGGCTATCTTTATCAAAGGGATTTTTCATCTATCAACTATTATGAACTTCTGGTGTCCATTATATTTTCATTGACCTCTAATGGTGACCGGAAATACATTTCCATGAAATTTTTAAGGTCCCCAAAAATTCAATGAAATTGAAAAAGATTCAATTTGCTAGGATCATAGCAAAATAAATTCAAGCGCTACTCCACACACCGCTGAAGATTGTAGCAGCAGAAATTAGTCTTGTGGTTTTCACATGCATCCGAACATACTCCCTATATGTCTTACAGCTATCAAATCACATCACATGGTCTAGCACTATTGCACTATTGTGCTCCATTTCACCCATGTTGTGATCATCTGAATAGGGCTATATGAGGCCCACCAAGACACACACCCGTGTCTTGGTTTTAACTGTGCGTCAAGTACCTGCTCCATACTTGTTTTCCTGTTTCTGGTTTGCCTGCGGCCTCCAGTGCTTCTAGTACCTGCTCCACATCTGCTTTCTAGTTCCCTGTATGCCGTGGCCTACAGAACTCGCTCCTCAATCCCTATGTGCCTTTCTGCTGCTGCATCAATGCCCAGTATCTGTGTGCCCACCTAGACTTGAGCTTAGAGGAACTACCTCACAAGATGAGCTCTTAACAGCGCACAGATCATCATTACAAATAGGGAACATGAAACTTGGAATCTGATTGTGGTATACATTGGAAATAGAACTGGTGGCTGCAGTCTGTGAATAATAATACAAATATTCAAGTGATAGGGAGGTGCTGTAGCTGGATAGTCTGTGTAATTATTGATTGATCTGTTATAAATTGTAGAACAGCACTGTAATAGCACTGTTTTTTCTTTTAGTGGTCTTATTCTTCAGATTAATACTCTTCTGAGTCTGTCCTAATCTTGTTACTGATGAAAAATCTTGAAATCAAGTCTTGTGTGTCATAAAAAGTGTGCTTCTGACTTGTGAGACAGACTAGAAACAAGCTACATGTTTTGTTTAGCATGTTTTTATCATTTTTTAATAAACAAAAGACAAATCTTTACATCGCAAAAATGTAAATGCAACTGTCTACATTGTGTTGTAAATTTTCTTTCACTCTTCCTTCATATAAAAATTTAATTATTTACACCCTTACATGCCAACCAAAGGTAATAGCCTGTTGCAGGTGCTTTCTTTTGGGGTGTTACCCTACCTATCTCCCAGGCTTTCTAGGTAAGTTCCCACGATCTATGAACATCCAGCAGAGGGCGCCTCACTGCAAATGAAGCTAAATATAGATCATTGATCTATATTTAGCCTAATTCCCCGGGGTTTTGCAGCAAGGAGCAGCCTGCATTAGCGGAACTCCTTGCTGCAAAATGTTTTAACCCCTTCAGAAGGATTTACATCGTTGGACGTTACAGATCTGCGGAAGGTATGGATATTGTTGGTTTATTATGTTTTTTTTGTAACAGAATGAGGGTCTTCAGTGACTGGATTGGGCGTAGAATAAAATACTCCAACAACCATTGTTTTTATTTCATTAAAATAATTTAAAATAATGTGTTTGTGTTTTATTTAACCCCTTACTACTATTGGATTAATAATGGATAGGTGTCATAATTGACGCCTCTCCATTATTAATCTGGCTTAATGTCACCTTACAATAGCAAGGTGGCATTAACCCTTCATTACCCCATATCCCACCGCTACACGGGAATGGGAAGAGAGTGACCAAGTGCCAGAATAGGCGCATCTTACAGATGTGCTTTTTCTGGGGTGGCTGGGGGCAGGTGTTTTTAGCCAGGGGGGGGGCAATAACCGTGGACCCTCTCCAGGCTATTAATATCTGCCCTCAGTCACTGGCTTTACTACTCTGGCGGAGAAAATTGCGCGGGAGCCCACGCCAATTTTTTCCGCCATTTAACCCTTTATTTTAAGAGCTAGAACGGCCAAATTTTGCAGATACACACTACTGACATTAGTAGTGTGGAATCTGCAAAAAAAAAGGAGAGAAGACATGGTTTACTGTATGTAAACCATGTCTCAAATCATGTCGGGTTTTAGGAAGGAGAAAGAAAAAGCCGGTAATTGAATTACCGGCTTTTTGCTATATCGCGGCTGTATGAAGTAAGAATATATATACATATATGTGTCTCACTGACATATATATATATATATATACCTATTCTATGTGTACACATTTATTCTACCTATTCTAATGTCAGCTGTCAGTGTGATTTTACTGTACACCGCACTGAATTGCCGGCTTTTCTCTCTAACAGCGCTGCGTATTCCTCGCAAGTCACACTGCTGGTCCGTGTGTAATCCGTATTTTTGGGGCTTCCATAGACTTTCATTGGCGTTTTATTTGCGCAATACGGTGACAAACGCAGCATGCTGCGATTTTCTACGGCCGTAGAAAGCCGTATAATACTGATCAGTTTAATACGGCAGATAGGAGCAGAGGCATAGAGAATAATTGTGCCGTATTTTTTGCGAGTTTTACGGACGTAGTTTCTGCGCTCTTACGTCCGTAAAACTCGCAAGTGTGACGCCGGCCTAAGAGCCACGGGTGGGTGAGCAGCCATTGACTGTTGGGGGTTGGGTGAGATGGGGGAAAGATGATGAATTTGGTTTTGTCCATGTTAAGTTTTAGAAATCGAGAGCTGTAGCTGTTGTGGTGTAATATAAAGTGGCTGCAGCATCTGCACCGTGTGAGGAACCTGTGTCTGCAAGAGAGAGAAGGGACTCAAAGTGAGTGTAAATCGAGGTGTTTGAGATTTCTGCGACTGTGCAAGTTTGTGGAGTGGGGATTGTGCACCTAGAGAGGAGAGGGAAGAGTATGAGAGTAGGTTGTGGCCAGACAGGAGGAGAGGTGAGTTAGAGAGGTTAGGTAACGTTCACACTAGCGTTATGCTAGTGTGCGTCGGGTTAGCGTCGGGCGACGCAGCGGCGACGCACGCGTCATGCGCCCCTATGTTTAACATGGGGGACGCATGCGTTTTTTTTTGTTGCGTTGTGCGACGCATGCGTCTTTTTTGCCGCAAGCGTCGGACCAAGAAAACGCAACAAGTTGCATTTTTCTTGCGTCCGATTTTCGGCAAAAAACGACACATGCGTCGCAAAACGCAGCGTTTTTGCATGCGTTTTGCCGCGTTTTTGCGTGCGTTGTGCGTTGCGTCGCCGACGCAGCGGCGCACAATGCTAGTGTGAACGTAGCCTTAGATAGGGAACAGAGACAGGTAAAGATGAGGTCCATTCTGTGGCCATCTTTGTGAGTGGCTGTGGAAGACCATTGAGCAAGGCTGAAGGAGGAAGTGGGAGATAAAAGCTTAGAGACAGCTGAGAGGGAAGTGTCAATGGGGATGTTAAAGCCACCCATGATGACAACGGGGATGTCAGCGGAAAGGAAATTAAGCAGCCACATGATGAAGTGGTCAAAAAAGGTCATTAGTAGCCCTGGTGTCAGTAAATGATAGCCAGTTGGAGGTGGATTAGATGCACACAGAGTGCACTTCGAAAAAAGGGAGAGTAACAAAGGATGGCTGTGTAATTTTGGTGAAGGGACAGTTATTTTAGAGGAGAAAGCCAACTGCTCCACCGTGCTTGTTGTTGGGTTGGCAGGGCCCAAGAAAGACTGAATCCACCATAAAAAGGTGCAAATGGAGAGGCTGTGTCAAAGGTTGTGAGCCAGGTTTCAGTAATGCCGAGGAAGGAGAGTTTCTTAGTAAATACTGCTCCTCCATATCCTTCTGCTATTTCCTATGTACCAACCTCTGGCTATCCACAACTACACTCCGTGCTTCTACACCATACCTTACTGCTGTTTCCTGTGTACCTACCTCTGGCTATCCACTCACTATGTTACATGCCTGTGCTTCCCCTAGTTCGTAGCGATAGTAAAAATTCTAACCCAGACCCAGATCATTACATAGAGTGACAGAGAAGATAGAAGACTCAGTCCTAACTCCAAACTAGGCTGCTGGCTCTACAAGCGTTGTTGGTAGAGTTCAAGTAGCCTGTAAGAAGCTTTCCGAACTGGGGAAATCTTGACGTTGAAATCAGGCAGGGGGTCACGGAGCTTATGCCCTGACTCACACAGATTCAACTGAGGCAAATCTGGGGCAAATTCAATGATAAAGATGTTTTTTTATATTTTGGTAATTACTTTATAAAAAAAGGGTCAAAAGGGGGTCATTGCAATTTTTATACTTTATTATCTTTTTTTTCAAATGTTTTTCACTTTTTACTGGTTGATTTAAACCTAAGATTGTCAAATCACTTGTAGTATTCATGGCAGTCCTAAAATCACGGTCTCCTATGAACGCTAGCTACAGGCCCAGAGAATCGTAATGACAAGCATGGACTTCTTCAGCAGACCCCCGACTGTCATGAAAACCCATTAGCTCCCCAAGATCATGTAACGGGAGCACCAATGAGGTGACTCCTTGCTGACATGTCTTAAATGCAACTGTAAGAGCTTAACATCAAAGTCTGGGAGCCGACATACGACATGACTGTACAACATATGTTGGGAAGTGGTTAAAATAATTGACCTAATTGTAATTTACTTGATTGTATGGTGTTTGATTAATAACTTGCCTTTCGTATTATTAAAAGATAATTCTATAACATTGTGAATGAGTTTTGGAGGATTTTCCAATCTTTCTAAATTCTAAGTTTTTCAGTGTTTTTTTTTTGTAGCTTTCAGCTGGATAAATTTCTTCAGTTGCAAATTATAAAGTATACAATGAAGGAGATCAACGATAATCCCAACATTCTACCCAACATGACTTTGGGTTTCCAGGTTTATGATTCTTGTCGAGTCCTCCAGAGGGAACTTGAAGGCACGTTATGGATGATAACAGGGGAGAAAGGTGCTATTCCCAACTACCAGTGCCAAAGGAGGAATCGACTGGCTGCGTTCATCGGCTACACTACATCAACATTCTCAATACTCATGGCTCATATTCTGAAAGTTATCAGGTATCCACAAGTAGGTTGAGACTAAAAATATTTGAAAAAAAACAACATTTAAAATATTTGGCTTTAAACAATGTAACAAGTATGTTTATCACTGTCAACATCCCTGTCACCAAAACATGATAATTTATAATGGAGCATAAAGTAAGTACTATACAGTTACCAAAATACCAATGATTATTACAGATGAGAGGATCTTTGAAATTAAAATTCACCAACAGAAAAAGCTTGTAATTGCTTGGAGAATACACATGGGGGAGAGGAGATAGAGAAAGAAAGGACCTTTCTCTCTCTTAGAGTTTAAATCTAACCGCAGAGAAAGAGATGGGACCCTGCTGACCATAAGAGCTTACACTCTACAGGAGAGAGAGGACCCCACTGACCATAAGAGCTTACAGTCTACAGGAGAGAGAGGACCCCACTGACCATAAGAACTTACACTCTACAGGAGAGAGAGGACCCCACTGACCATAAGAACTTACACTCTACAGGAGAGAGAGGACCCCACTGACCATAAGAGCTTACACTCTACAGGAGAGAGAGGACCCCACTGTCCATAAGAGCTTACACTCTACAGGAGAGAGAGGACCCCGCTGACCATAAGAGCTTACACTCTACAGGAGAGAGAGGACCCCGCTGACCATAAGAGCTTACACTCTACAGGAGAGAGAGGACCCCGCTGACCATAAGAGCTTACACTCTACAGGAGAGAGAGGACCCCACTGACCATAAGAGCTTACACTCTACAGGAGAGAGAGGACCCCACTGACCATAAGAGCTTAAACTCTACAGGAAAGAGAGGACCCCACTGACCATAAGAGCTTACACTCTACAGGAGAGAGAGGACCCCACTGACCATAAGAGCTTACACTCTACAGGAGAGAGGACCCCACTGACCATAAGAGCTTACACTCTACAGGAGAGAGAGGACCTCACTGACCATAAGAGCTTACACTCTACAGGAGAGAGAGGACCCCACTGACCATAAGAGCTTACACTCTACAGGAGAGAGAGGACCCCACTGACCATAAGAGCTTACACTCTACAGGAGAGAGAGGACCCCACTGACCATAAGATCTTACACTCTACAGGAGAAGATCTTGCTGACCATAAGACATTACACTCTGCGGTAAAGAATGAGCGAGAGAGAGAGGACCCCACTGATCATAAGAACTTACACTCTACAGGAGAGAGGACCCCACTGATCATAAGAGCTTACACTCTACAGGAGAGAGAGGACCCCACTGACCATAAGAGCTTACACTCTACAGGAGAGAGAGAGAGAGAGAGGACCCCGCTGACCATAAGAGCTTACACTCTACAGGAGAGAGAGGACCCCACTGACCATAAGAGCTTACACTCTACAGGAGAGAGAGAACCCCACTGACCATAAGAGCTTACACTCTACAGGAGAGAGAGGACCCCACTGACCATAAGAGCTTGCAGTCTACAGGAGAGAGAGGACCCCACTGACCATAAGAGCTTACACTCTACAGGAGAGAGAGGACCCCACTGACCATAAGAGCTTACACTCTACAGGAGAGAGAGGACCCCACTGACCATAAGATCTTACACTCTACAGGAGAAGATCTTGCTGACCATAAGACATTACACTCTGCGGTAAAGAATGAGCGAGAGAGAGAGGACCCCACTGATCATAAGAGCTTACACTCTACAGGAGAGAGGACCCCACTGATCATAAGAGCTTACACTCTACAGGAGAGAGAGGACCCCACTGATCATAAGAGCTTACACTCTACAGAAGAGAGAGGACCCCACTGAAAATAAGAGCTTACACTCTACAGGAGAGAGAGGACCCCACTGACCATAAGAACTTACACTCTACAGGAGAGAGAGAGGACCCCACTGACCATAAGAGCTTACACTCTACAGGAGAGAGAGGACCCCACTGATCATAAGAACTTACACTCTACAGGAGAGAGAAGACCCCACTGACCATAAGAGCTTACACTCTACAGGAGAGAGAAGACCCCACTGACCATAAGAGCTTACACTCTACAGGAGAGAGAGGACCCCACTGACCATAAGAGCTTACACTCTACAGGAGAGAGAGGACCCCACTGACCATAAGAGCTTACACTCTACAGGAGAGAGAAGACCCCACTGACCATAAGAACTTACACTCTACAGGAGAGAGAGGACCCCACTGACCATAAGAGCTTACACTGTACAGGAGAGAGAGAGAGGACCTCACTAACCATAAGAACTTACACTTTACAGGAGAGAGAGGACCCCACTGACCATAAGAGCTTACACTCTACAGGAGAGAGAGGACCCCACTGACCATAAGAGCTTACATTATACAGGAGAGAGGACCCAACTGGCCATAAGAGCTTACACTCTACAGGAGAGAGGACCCAACTGACCATAAGAGCTTACACTCTACAGGAGAGAGGACCCAACTGACCATAAGAACTTACACTCTACAGGAGGGAGAGAACCCCACTGACCATAAGAGCTTACACTCTACAGGAGAGAGACAACCCCACTAACCATAAGAGCTTACACTCTACAGGAGAGAGAGGACCTCACTGACCATAACAGCTTATACTCTACAGGAGAGAGAGGACCCCACTGACCATAAGAGCTTATACTCTACAGGAGAGAGAGGACCCCATTGACCATAAGAGCTTACACTCTAAAGGAGAGAGAGGACCCCACTGACCATAAGAGCTTACACTCTACAGGAGAGAGAGGACCCCACTGACCATAAGAGCTTACACTCTACAGGAGAGAGGACCCCGCTGACCATAAGAGCTTACACTCTACAGGAGAGGGGACCCAACTGACCATAAGAGCTTACACTCTACAGGAGAGAGAGGACCTCACTGACCATAAGAACTTACACTCTGCAGGAGAGAGAGAGGACCCCACTGACTATGAGAGCTTACACTCTACAGGAGAGAGGACTCCACTGACCATAAGAGCTTACACTCTACAGGAGAGAGGACCCCACTGACCATAAGAGCTTACACTCTACAGGAGAGAGGACCCAACTGACCATAAGAGCTTACACTCTACAGGAGAGAGAGGACCCCGCTGACCATAAGAGCTTACACTCTACAGGAGAGCGAGGACTCCACTGACCATAAGAGCTTACACTCTACAGGAGAGAGGACCCAACTGACCATAAGAGCTTACACTCTACAGGAGAGAGAGGACCCCGCTGACCATAAGAGCTTACACTCTACAGGAGAGAGAGGACCCCACTGACCATAAGAGCTTACACTCTACAGGAGAGAGAGGACCCCACTGACCATAAGAGCTTACACTCTACAGGAGAGAGAGGACTCCACTGACCATAAGAGCTTACACTCTACAGGAGAGAGGACCCAACTGACCATAAGAGCTTGCACTCTACAGGAGAGAGAGGACCCCGCTGACCATAAGAGCTTACACTCTACAGGAGAGAGAGGACCCCACTGACCATAAGAGCTTACACTCTACAGGAGAGAGAGGACCCCGCTGACCATAAGAGCTTACACTCTACAGGAGAGGGGACCCAACTGACCATAAGAGCTTACACTCTACAGGAGAGAGAGGACCTCACTGACCATAAGAACTTACACTCTGCAGGAGAGAGAGAAGACCCCACTGACCATAAGAGCTTACACTCTACAGGAGAGAGGACCCCACTGACCATAAGAGCTTACACTCTACAGAAGAGAGAGGACCCCACTGACTATGAGAGCTTACAATCTACAGGAGAGAGGACTCCACTGACCATAAGAGCTTACACTCTACAGGAGAGAGGACCCCACTGACCATAAGAGCTTACACTCTACAGGAGAGAGAGGACCCCACTGACCATAAGATCTTACACTCTACAGGAGAAGATCTTGCTGACCATAAGACATTACACTCTGCGGTAAAGAATGAGCGAGAGAGAGAGGACCCCACTGATCATAAGAGCTTACACTCTACAGGAGAGAGGACCCCACTGATCATAAGAGCTTACACTCTACAGGAGAGAGAGGACCCCACTGACCATAAGAGCTTACACTCTACAGGAGAGAGAGGACCCCACTGACCATAAGAACTTACACTCTACAGGAGAGAGAGAGGACCCCACTGACCATAAGAGCTTACACTCTACAGGAGAGAGAGGACCCCACTGATCATAAGAACTTACACTCTACAGGAGAGAGAAGACCCCACTGACCATAAGAGCTTACACTCTACAGGAGAGAGAAGACCCCACTGACCATAAGAGCTTACACTCTACAGGAGAGAGAGGACCCCACTGACCATAAGAGCTTACACTCTACAGGAGAGAGAGGACCCCACTGACCATAAGAGCTTACACTCTACAGGAGAGAGAAGACCCCACTGACCATAAGAACTTACACTCTACAGGAGAGAGAGGACCCCACTGACCATAAGAGCTTACACTGTACAGGAGAGAGAGAGAGGACCTCACTAACCATAAGAACTTACACTTTACAGGAGAGAGAGGACCCCACTGACCATAAGAGCTTACACTCTACAGGAGAGAGAGGACCCCACTGACCATAAGAGCTTACATTATACAGGAGAGAGGACCCAACTGGCCATAAGAGCTTACACTCTACAGGAGAGAGGACCCAACTGACCATAAGAGCTTACACTCTACAGGAGGGAGAGAACCCCACTGACCATAAGAGCTTACACTCTACAGGAGAGAGAGAGGACCCAACTAACCATAAGAGCTTACACTCTACAGGAGGGAGAGAACCCCACTGACCATAAGAGCTTACACTCTACAGGAGAGAGACAACCCCACTAACCATAAGAGCTTACACTCTACAGGAGAGAGAGGACCTCACTGACCATAACAGCTTATACTCTACAGGAGAGAGAGGACCCCACTGACCATATGAGCTTATACTCTACAGGAGAGAGAGGACCCCATTGACCATAAGAGCTTACACTCTACAGGAGAGAGAGGACCCCGCTGACCATAAGAGCTTACACTCTACAGGAGAGGGGACCCAACTGACCATAAGAGCTTACACTCTACAGGAGAGAGAGGACCTCACTGACCATAAGAATTTACACTCTGCAGGAGAGAGAGAGGACCCCACTGACTATGAGAGCTTACACTCTACAGGAGAGAGGACTCCACTGACCATAAGAGCTTACACTCTACAGGAGAGAGGACCCCACTGACCATAAGAGCTTACACTCTACAGGAGAGAGAGGACCCCACTGATCATAAGAGCTTACACTCTACAGGAGAGAGAGGACCCCACTGACCATTAGAGCTTACACTCTACAGGAGAGAGAGAGGACCCCACTGATCATAAGAACTTACACTCTGCAGGAGAGAGAGGACTCCACTGACCATAAGAGCTTACACTCTACAGGAGAGAGGACCCAACTGACCATAAGAGCTTACACTCTACAGGAGAGAGAGGACCCCGCTGACCATAAGAGCTTACACTCTACAGGAGAGAGAGGACTCCACTGACCATAAGAGCTTACACTCTACAGGAGAGAGGACCCAACTGACCATAAGAGCTTACACTCTACAGGAGAGAGAGGACCCCGCTGACCATAAGAGCTTACACTCTACAGGAGAGAGAGGACCCCACTGACCATAAGAGCTTACACTCTACAGGAGAGAGAGGACCCCACTGACCATAAGAGCTTACACTCTACAGGAGAGAGAGGACTCCACTGACCATAAGAGCTTACACTCTACAGGAGAGAGGACCCAACTGACCATAAGAGCTTGCACTCTACAGGAGAGAGAGGACCCCGCTGACCATAAGAGCTTACACTCTACAGAAGAGGGGACCCAACTGACCATAAGAGCTTACACTCTACAGGAGAGAGAGGACCCCACTGACCATAAGAGCTTACACTCTACAGGAGAGAGAGGACCCCGCTGACCATAAGAGCTTACACTCTACAGAAGAGGGGACCCAACTGACCATAAGAGCTTACACTCTACAGGAGAGAGAGGACCTCACTGACCATAAGAACTTACACTCTGCAGGAGAGAGAGAAGACCCCACTGACCATAAGAGCTTACACTCTACAGGAGAGAGAGGACCCCACTGACAATAAGAGCTTACACTCTACAGGAGAGAGAGGACCCCACTGACCATAAGAGCTTACACTCTACAGAAGAGAGAGAGAGGACCTCACTGACCATAAGAGCTTACACTCTACAGGAGAGAGGACCCCACTGACCATAAGAGCTTACACTCTAAATGGAGAGAGAGAGAGGACCTCACTGACCATAAGAGCTTACACTCTACAGAAGAGAGAGAGAGGACCTCACTGACCATAAGAGCTTACACTCTACAGGAGAGAGAGGACCCCACTGACCATAAGAGCTTACACTCTACAGGAGAGAGAGGACCCCACTGACCATAAGATCTTACACTCTACAAGAGAGAGAGGACCCCTCTAACCATAAGAGCTTACACTCTACAGGAGAGAGAGGAACCCACTGATCATAAGAGCTTACACTCTACAGGAGAGAGAGGACCCCACTGACCATAAGAGCTTACACTCTACAGGAGAGAGAGGACCCCACTGACCATAAGAGCTTACATTCTACAGGAGAGAGAGGACCCCACTGATCATAAGAGCTCACACTCTACAGGAGAGAGAGGACCCCACTGACCATAAGAGCTTACACTCTACAGGAGAGAGAGGACCCCACTGACCATAAGAGCTTACACTCTACAGGAGAGAGAGGACCCCACTGATCATAAGAGCTTACACTCTACAGGAGAGAGAGAACCCCACTGACCATATTAGCTTACACTCTACAGGAGAGAGAGGACCCCACTGACCATAAGAGCTTACACTCTACAGGAGAGAGAGGACCCCACTGACCATAAGAGCTTACACTCTACAGGAGAGAGAGGACCCCACTGATCATAAGAGCTTACACTCTACAGGAGAGAGAGGACCCCACTGACCATTAGAGCTTACACTCTACAGGAGAGAGAGAGAGGACCCCACTGATCATAAGAGCTTACACTCTACAGGAGAGAGAGGACCCCACTGACCATTAGAGCTTACACTCTACAGGAGAGAGAGAGAGGACCCCACTGACCATTAGAGCTTACACTCTACAGGAGAGAGAGAGAGGACCCCACTGATCATAAGAGCTTACACTCTACAGGAGAGAGAGGACCCCACTGACCATAAGAGCTTACACTCTACAGGAGAGAGAGAGAGGACCCCACTGACCATAAGAGCTTACACTCTACAGGAGAGAGAGGACCCCACTGACCATAAGAACTTACACTCTACAGGAGAGAGAGGACCTCACTGACCATAAGAGCTTACACTCTACAGGAGAGAGAGGACCTCACTGACCATAACAGCTTACACTCTCCAGGAAAGAGATAGACTTACCAGTGACTCTGGAGATGGAAAATTTTTCTGCTTCACACACTGTGCTCCATTGGGAACTGCTGACCTGAGATGGCCTTGTTGCTGATCACAACTGTACAAGGATGATATGATAATCCACTAAATGTCATAGCTGCCAGACGTTTTGGTGAAGCCAGCATTTCCAGTCACAAAAAGACATTAGTCTGCTGCCTGGTGCCTCGGCAGTGAAGAAAGCAGTGTCAGGCAAGTTTTTATTAATTTTTTTTGCAAACTGAAATCTTAATCTCAAAGTGAAAGTGTTAAAATTTACGTGAAACTGACAAATTTCAAGAAAGTTAAATCAAACTCGATCCTCCGCGCTTAGATCTACTCATCTCTAATTATTACTCAAGGAAACAGGAAAATAATCCTCAAAATATCAGTATTAAGAGTGTAGTGGCAAATAACCATGAAAGACGATAAATATTTAAGACTGTAGTAGAATCTACATTGTACTATGTAGGTTATTGCTGTGGTGAGGTGTGCGCAAAATACATGGTAGCACATAACAAGTAAGTCATTTAGACCACAAGTCAGGCAAAGACCATGTGCATGAATGTCAGATTGGCGAATAGTGCTGTATATTAGTACTGTCCTAGGGCATGCATTGGGGGTTTCATTAATCAACTTCCATTAATGATGGAGTTATTTCAGCAGGAGAGGAAAACGTTGAATTGTTGTACTATTTTTCATTACTTACAGATTAATCTCTTATTGAGCTTCAGCCAAATAGTGACGGTGATGACGCATGCGCATATTTAGATCTCAGCTCAATGAGGAACCAAGATCTCAAACTGTGCATGCACCGCCATTTTACTGAAGACCACCGGGAGGTCAACCTGCGCATGCGCCTCCACTGGTGCCATTTTAAGGAAAATCGCAGTATGTGCCTGCGCCTTCACTGGTGCTATTTTGCTAAAGCCTATCAAGAGATAAACCTGCGCAAGCACCGCTTGTGGCTAGGATGGCAATGGTGAGAAATGTAAACAGGAGGAAGATACAGACACCAGAGGCAGGTGGAGGAGCTGAGGCAGAGCAAAAGACCCTACCCACAGTCCCGCTCCACTTTCTCTCTCCAATGCACCGAAAGCTTATGAAACCCAAACTTCAAATTCTGAATAAGCAACAACCAAGAAGTGGATTTCTTCACTGAAGACATCCATTAAATCTGTATAACAGCAACATCATGATGAAAAGTTATTTTTAATGAATTCAGTGTATCTTCTGAATAGCTGACAAGGTGCACATAGGAACACGCCACCCAAAAGAGGTGATGAATTAATTCATTGGTGTGTGCGTCCATGCATCTCACCAGAAATATTACTCAAGTTGGGGACTGTGGTAGCATTTCTTGGGAACACAAAGCCAGCATTGGACCAAAAAAATCTCAAATTATGATTCCTCAAACCACAAAGTACATATTCCCACTGATCTAATGTTGCTTTGCTCAAAAAGTCTCTTTTTCTTGTTTGCAGTCCTCATTAGTGATTTCTTTGTAGCAATCCAACTTTACTGGCCTGATTGTTGAAGTTTACTTTGGACAGTTGTTATTGAAATTAATGATGAGCAAGAACTAAAATGCTAAAAAGCTCTTAGGTCGGAGGCTCAGACGGGCAGGACTCAAGTAACAAGTATATTAAAAGTCAATGGGAAACTCAAGCATCTTTCCTGAAGACCCCTAACGGGAGGGCTTGGGGCGGCCAGGAAAATCATTGAAATGAATGGAAATAGCATAATAAAGATGTATCTCTGACTCCGGGACGCTGCTGAGAACAATGTTGTCAGAGTATTACTCCACTCTTACAGAATGAAAATTAAATATACAAAACCAAAGATTAAGTGGATTTTAGAGGGAAAAATGTTAGGAAACATATTTTTAATGTACAGTTAAAGAGCCTCTAAATAGGCCTCAATACAATTGCACTGACAGGGTGCAGCGGACCCAAGTAAAACGGCAACTGCACAGGTGCAATACCAAATGAAACAGCCAGCCTTCAATCAGGGATTGGCCGTGTGGCACACCAATGCACTAAAATATATACTCTCTATGTGGCGTGTTCACACAAGGAATGCAGTGCATCTGGTTCTCAGCCTATTAATGAAGTCAATTTTACTTGGGTCCGCTGCACCCTGTCAGTGCAATTGTATTGAGGCCTATTTAGACATGTAAGCATCTCTGCCCGTTTTTGGTTTGTTTTCTTGAACACTTTGAACCCCCAAGTGCTTCACAAAAGTTTATAAGGCAGAGCCGTGAAAATAAAAAAATAATTTTTCTTTCCTCAAAAATGATTTTTTAGCCCGCAATTTTTTATTTTCACAAGGGTGACAGGAGGAATTGGACCCCAAAAGTTGTTGTCCAGTTTGTCCTGAGTATTCTGGTACCCCGTATGTGGGGGTAAACTACTGTTTGGGCGCACGTCGGGGTTCGGAAGGGAGGGAGCACTAGTTGACTTTTTGAACGCAAGATTGGCTGGAATCAATAGTGGCGCCATGTTGCATTTGGAGACCCCCTGATGTGTCTCAACAGTGGAAACCCCTCTTACTCCAACACTAACCACAAAACATCCCTAACCCTAATCCCAACTCTCACCATGACCCTAATCACAACCCTAACCCCAACACACCCCTAACCACATCCCTAACCCCTACACACCTCTAACCACAACCCTAACCCCAACCCACCCCTAACCCTATTCCCAACCATAACCCTAACCACAAGTCTAACCCTGACCCCAACAAACTCCAAACCTTAATCTTAACCCTAATTTCAACCCTAACTCTAATTCCAAACCTAAGACTATGTGCCCACGTTGCAGATTTGTGTGCGGATTTTTCCATACCTATGGGGGTGCTAAAGGGAGGGTTTATTTACTATTTGTTTTATTTTGATCACTGTGATATGATCTATCACAGTGATCAAAATGAATGAATGAATCTGCCCGCCTGCAGATTCGGCGGGCGCACTGTGCATGTGCCCGCCATTTTGGAAGATGGCGGCGCCCATGCAGAAGACGGACAGACACCGGGAGGGACACCGGAGGTCAGTAAGTATGGGGGGTGTGATCGGAGCACGGGGGTAGGAATGGAGCACAGGGGGAGCGGACAGGCGGGGGCAGATCGTGGTCTCCAGTCATGGCCGATTATATTGCAGCATCGGCCAGGGCTGGATTGTAATATTTCACCAATATTATAATTTTAATATTATGATAGCTCTGATTGAAAGTGAAACCTCACTTTCAGCAGCCAATCAGAGCAATCGTAGCTACAGTGGGGGCGAAGAACCCTTCCCCCCTCCTCAAGTGCCACTCCCCCTGTCCCTGCAGTTTAGGTGAAATTTCAGTTAACCCTTTCACCCGATCTGCAGGAACGCAATCCTGCCATGATGCCACATAGGCGTCACAGGTCAGATTGGCACTGACTTTCATGACGCGTACGTGGCGTTACAGGTCGGGAAGGGGTTTTAATATTGCAGCGTTAGAAGGGAGCACAAAAAGAAGAGCCACTTTCACAGAATGCAGCTTTAGTGCTGGACCTGGTGACTCTTTCACTTAAAAACGCCAGGGGAGTGAAAAATTACCTTTAAGTGCAACATCTTTGCACACATAACAATTTCACAGCCACAAAACTACAATGTGGGCTATGGCAGGCTGTATCACGATTAGCAACAGAAAAATTATTTTTTTGTTGTGTGTCAATTCTGCAAACAGCTTAATTTCAACCTCAAAATATTACAACTGGGAACAAAGCAGGTTGTATGACGTTTAGTAATGTTAAGGACCGGCGGAACGCACCAAGTATAGATGATATGACACTAGGTGCGTTCGCAGTCCGAGGTCCACCGTGCAGGTAAAAGACCCTGCTGCTAGTAAGACGGACTATATGGCGGTACTAAGAATACACACACATGGGTTAACTTCACCCTGCGTGAAGGAAGCGATCCTATTGCGTCACAGGAGCGCAGTACCGCACATAGAGCGCGAGCAAGAAGTCAGCGGACTCAACCCCTACACAGGATTGAAGTCCTATTAGACACTTGCTGGCACAACACCGCAACTGGGTGTGTAAGGAAACTTATAAAATAGAATCTATAAGCACGAGAGTGTGTGCGGTGCCGCACTGACGGACGCCACTAACCACCCAGGCTTGGGTAAGGAAAGCGCAGAGGAAGCGCACGGCGCCGTACTGGCGGACACAGCAACAGGACGCTGTGATGTGTGTTACGTGCAGATGGTTAGTCGGGCGCTAGATAGCTACCATCATCCGCGAGCAGTCAACAACTCTAGGGAGGGATACTTAGGAGCTTTCATCCATCGACATACATCCATCTACACACACACATAATATCAAGACAATACTAGCACATGGCCGTGCGGTCATGCGCAGTTTATATAGTTGCAGCACAGGAAGCTGCTACTGAAGTTTTTGCCCTTTCAGGACCTTCCAGAAGGACCAATGGAAAGTGCTGCAGTACCTGAGCATGTTTTGCCCTTTCAGGACCTTCCAGAAGGACCAATGGAATGTACTGCAGCACCTGAGCATGTGATCGAACATGTAGCCCTCGACCTCCAATGGGAGACCCTGCCCTGGGCATGCTCAGACAGAGAAATGCAGGACTTAGATCCAGAAACGTCCACTCGCCGCTGCCCAGCACTGGCTTCAATGGCAGAAGCAGGAGAAGCAGCAGTAACTCTTCGCACAGAGTCAGACTGAGCGAGACGCTGGGATCGACGTCCCTGCTGAGCAGACTCCATTGCGGCTGGAGAAGAATGGGAGACCGCAGCGGAGACGGATCGAGATTCCCCCTGTGCAGCAGAGGAAACTCGACTCCTAACAAGTAACAGAATTTTTTTCCGACCTGACACTGTATTTAGGCTACTCAGTAAAATTCTGCTGACAGGTTCTCTTTAAGGGGTACTCTGCCCCATGTTCTGTGGTTGAAATTTGTAAGCTGCTTCTAAGGAGGTATTTGGCTTCATCATCTGTGGTCATAATTTTTAACTGGATGGCAAGTAACTAGCCTCAGTCTCTGTGAGGGCAGTGTTAAAATTGTTATGTTATTAAATTACTTCCTATTTTTTGAATGATTTCTATAATGACGGAACTCCTTTAAGTCATTTTCCTATTCACATTTTTTTTGCAGTGCAATTGTCTTGCTCTTACCATCATTTATCTTCTTTGTGCTCCTCACTAGCACTCACTATGACCATTTTACGGCCACTTTAAAGCACCAAAGTTCAGGTTCCCCATTTACTTCTGTTGCGTTGGGTCCAGGCTTAAGTTTGAGGTCAAATTCAGACCCGAACCAAACTTTTTACTGTATATTCATCAAACTCGGCAAACCGGAACATTCACACACAGGTTTACTCATCTCTAACGATTGATGGTTTTTATGATTGTTCTTTAGGAAAATGCTAACATACCTTGGGGTCTATTGATTTCTCTCTAATCCTACAAACACCAGGCACATTCTAATAAATTTAGATTAGGACTGAAGATTTGTATTTACACTGCGTGCAGAATTATTAGGCAAGTTGTATTTTTGATCACATGATACTTTTTATACATGTTGTCCTACTCCAAGCTGTTCAGGCTTGAGAGCCAACTACCAATTAAGCAAATCAGGTGATGTGCATCTCTGTAATGAGGAGGGGTGTTGTCTAATGACATCAACACCCTATATAAGAGGTGCTTAATTATTAGGCAACTTTCTTTCCTTTGGCAAAATGGGTCAGAACAGATATTTGACGGGCTCTGAAAAGTCCAAAATTGTGAGATGTCTTGCAGAGAGGGATGCAGCAGTCTTGAAATTGCCAAACTTTTGAAGCTTGATCACCAAACAATCAAGCTTTTCATGGCCAATAGCCAACAGGGTCGCAAGAAGCGTGTTGGGCAAAAAAGGCGCAAAATAACTGCCCATGAATTGAGAAAAATCAAGCGTGAAGCTGCCAAGATGCCATTTGCCACCAGTTTTGCCATATTTCAGAGCTGCAACGTTACTGGAGTATCAAAAAGCACAAGGTGTGCGATACTCAGGGACATGGCCAAGGTAAGGAAGGCTGAAAAACGACCACCTGTGAACAAGAAACATAAGATAAAACATCAAGACTGGGCCAAGGAATATCTTAAGACTGACTTTTCAAAGGTTTTATGGACTGATGAAATGAGAGTGACTCTTGATGGGCCAGATGGATGGGCCAGAGGCTGGATCAGTAAAGGGCAGAGAGCTCCACTCCGACTCAGACGCCAGCAAGGTGGAGGTGGGGGACTGGTATGGGCTGGTATCATCAAAGATGAACTTGTGGGACCTATTCATGTTGAGGATGGAGAGAAGCTCAATTCCCAGACCTACTGCGAGTTTCTGGAAGACAACTTCTTCAAGCAGTGGTACAGGAAGAAGTCAGTATTGTTCAAGAAAAACATGATTTTCATGCAGGACAATGCTCCATCACATGCCTCCAACTACAGGCATGGCTGGCCAGTAAAGGTCTCAAAGAAGAAAAAATAATGACATGACCCCCTTGTTCACCTGATCTGAACCCCATAGAGAACCTGTGGTCCCTCATAAAATGTGAGATCTACAGGCAGGGAAAACAGTCCACCTCTCGGAGCAGAGTCTGGAGGCTGTGGTGGCTGCTGCACCAATGTTGGTCATAAACAGATCAAGCAACTGACAGAATCTATGGATGGAGGCTGCTGAGTGTCATCATAAAGAAAGGGGGCTATATTGGGCACTAATTTTTGGGGGGATTTTGTTTTTGCATGTCAGAAATGTTTATTTCTATATCTTGTGCAGTTATATTGGTTTACCTGGTGAAAATAAACAAGTGAGATGGGAATATATTTGGTTTTTATTAAGTTGCCTAATAATTTTGCACAGTAATAGTTACATGCACAAACAGATATCCTCCTAAGAGCCAAATCTAAAAAAAAAAACCCATACCAACTTCCAAAACCATTAAGGTTTGATATTTATGAGTCTTTTGGGTTGATTGAGAACATAGTTGTTGATCAATAATAAAAATTATCCTCTAAAATACAACTTGCCTAATAATTCTGCACGCAGTGTATATATATATATATATATATATATATATATATATTATGTAATTTAAAAAAAATGTTTCTTTTTTGTTCTGTAGATCAGTCATGTTTCTACCAGCTCCTTTCTCAGTGACAGGACTCAGTTCCCATTCTTTCTTCGTACTGCCCCAAGTGATGCTTTCCAGTCCAAAGGGCTGGCTCAACTGTTGTTACACTTCCAATGGAACTGGGTAGGCATGATCGCTGATTCTAATGATTATGGATACCAGGGAATACAAGGAGTTAGACAAGAATTCATCAAATCTGGAGCTTGTGTGGAATTCTTAGAATATGTCCAGAGCAGTCGTCCGGATCGCAACATTCCACGTATCATCCAGACCATCAAGAACTCCAGAGCCAAAACTGTAGTTATTTTTGCAACTGATGTTGATATAATTTTGCTTTTTGAGGAATTTCTACATAATAATATCACTGATAAGCTTTGGGTGGCCAGTGAAGGCTGGGCAACTTCCAATTTGCTGAGTTTTGAAAGATATTACAATCTTCTTAAAGGAACTCTTGGCTTTACTTATTCTAGTGAACGCATCCTAGGATTTGAAGATTTTATAAAGGATCTGAATTTCTCAAAAATTTCAGAGTTCTGGGATGTAATGTTTTGGGAAGAAATTATTGGGTGTTCTTTTCTTGATTTCACAAACATTAACTTCAACCGTGAATCACTTAACAAGAATTGTACAGAAGATGATACATTGGAACCATTTCAACTAAGCCTTAATAATATCAGCAACCTTGGACATTTATATAATCTCTACAATGCTATATATGTCATTGCAAATGCTATGCATGATCTCAATTTATGTAGAGTTGGAGAAGGACCTTTTCTAAATGGAAGTTGCTCAGATACTTCGAACCTTAATCCATGGCAAGTAAGAAAATTGTACCTAAAATAAAAGAAAAATTACACAATTGCCTTTATTATATTATTATTAAGGGCGAGTTAAGCCAATGGACAGGTGGTGCTTTAAGGATTGTTGGGACCATACCTATGTCCTCCTTTTCCTCAGTATGTCTATGTTTGCTATGAGATATATGGAGCACTGGTCAAGCCGTTATGTTTTCATACCTTTAAAAAAAAGTACTGGTGATCTAACATTTACCACCCATCCATTAGATTTTTATAGGCTGGTATGAATTTTGGGCCAAATGATGTAGAGACGGGATCATAGATGTGCATAGGTTTCAATCTATATTAAATTTCATTGCAAAATCTGCATGTGAATTTTGTCACAATTCCACCCCTCAGTGTGTCTTGGATACAGTTACTGATGCCTCAGCAGTCCAATCTTCTACAGGGCGTGATGAAGCTGTCAGTACTTTGACAGCTCAGTTATCCAGTCTGGTGTAGGGGCATACTGAGCTGTCGGTGTTTTGATTAACAACTTGGCTGTCCAATTAGAGATTGGAAGTTGCTTGCTCTCTCCAGGAGTTCATTGTCCCAGGTGATTGCCAGACTACTTAACTGCACTGTTAGGGTACCGTCACACTATACGATTTACCTACGATCACGACCAGCGATATGACCTGGCCGTGATCGTAGGTAAATCGTAGTGTGGTCGCTGGGGAGCTGTCACACAGACAGCTCTCCAGCGACCAACGATGCCGAGGTCCCTGGGTAACCAGGGTAAACATCGGGTAACTAAGTGCAGGACCGCGCTTAGTTACCCGATGTTTACCCTGGTTACAAGCGTTAAACTAAAAAAAAAAAACAGCACATACTTACATCTGGTGTCCGTCAGGTCCCTTGCAGTCTCTGCTTCCCGCACTCAGTGACTGCCGGCCGTAAAGTGAAAGTGAAAGCACAGCCGCTGTGCTCTGCTTTCACTTTACGGCCGGCAGTCACAGTGTGGGAAGCAGAGACTGCAAGGGACCTGACGGACACCAGAATGTAAGTATGTGCTGTTTGTTTTTTTTTAGTTTAACGCTTGTAACCAGGGTAAACATCGGGTAACTAAGCGCGGTCCTGCGCTTAGTTACCCGATGTTTACCCTGGTTACAAGCGAACGCATCGCTGGATCGCATCGCTAGATCGCTAGATCGGTGTCACACACACCGATCTAGCGATGACAGCAGGAGATCCAGCGATGAAAGAAAGTTCCATACGATCTGCTACGACGTACGATTCTCAGCAGGATCCCTGATCGCTGCTGCGTGTCAGACACAGCGATATCGTAACGATATCGCTGGAACGTCACGAATCGTACCGTCGTAGCGATCGAAATGTTATAGTGTGACGGTACCCTTAGTCCCAGACCTCTGGGAGATGTACATTCAACTTTTATGTTGTTTGTCTCTCTGTGCTTTGTGTTCTGTTTGTTGATCTTTCATTACCTGACCTTGGACCTTGTTCTTACCATCTGTTTATTTAACCTCTTTGCTTTGATTCTCTATTCTCCTGGTATTTTGACCTCGGACCATTACCTGACTACACCTTCATCTCTTCCTTCTGTTTATGAAGTTCCCTCCAGACTTTTAACCTCAGACTCCTTGGCTATCTTGACTCATGTCTCGTCTGTGAAAAAACAAGACGTGAGTGATCACATTACATCTGGCCAATACGTTATTCTTTTTTGTTAGTATGGATCGACTTAACATGCTCAGTGACCAGGTGGCAAATTTAACACAGATGACTCAGGATCTGGATAAGGAATGTTAGAGACTGGAGTTATCACAATATCAGTTGCAGAGTCAGATAAATAATTTTATGAATACCTCCTACAGCCCTCCACTGCTGGCTGTGGCTGTGACATCAGTTCCCTTTGCTGTACAGTTGGTCTCTCCCAAACCTTTAATGACCCTCCCTGATAAAATTACAGGCGAGAAAGACCAGTTTAGGCTATTCAGGGAGACCTCTAACTTGTTTTTACCCTGCAGGGGATGAATTTCAGCAAGTGGGAATATTCATTTCCTTTTGGAATTTTTCTTGTCGCCATAAGCCCCAGAACTGTATTATGTTGATGCCTTTTTTTACAGTTTAGGTCTGATCTATAATGAACCAGACAGGATCCAGGTAGCTGAAGCTAACATCATGAACCTGGCACAGCGGGGTCACACAGCTACGATACTGAGTTCCAGTAGTATTCCACTGAAGTTTTGTGGAATAATGCAGCTCTCAGGTGCCAGTTCTACAAAGGCCTTTCCAAAACTCTTAAGGATGCTCTGGTCCTTCATGACGCCCCTTGTTCTGTGGTGGAGACCATGACTCGGGCTATATAAATGCACTGCAGAATCTATGAGACTATGAGTCTTTGTGTTGTGGAGAAAAGACATCCACAAGATCTTGGACTCTGTCTGTGTTAGTTTAGAGAAATCCATTCAAATCATCGCCGTTGACAAGACACCATTAGCTCGGAATTTGGTTAAGAGGGTAACTGCAGATTTTACACTCCAAGTGGGAGCACTCCACTCTGAATCCATCTCCTTTTTTGTTTTGGATAATTTTCCTTCTGAGTTGCTGCTCGTGCTATGGTTACAGATTCACAGTACTGTTATTGATTGGTGTCAGAAGGAGATTGATAATGAAGCCACAATTGTTGCAAGAAATGTCTAAAAACTGTACAAATATGCTAGTCTGACAGGCCTGCCGGGTACCTAAAGGACTTCAGAGATGTGTTCTCGGAAAAAGAGGTGGAGATACTAC
This sequence comes from Ranitomeya imitator, assembly GCF_032444005.1. Lineage (NCBI taxonomy): Eukaryota > Metazoa > Chordata > Amphibia > Anura > Dendrobatidae > Ranitomeya > Ranitomeya imitator. Next base: position 685,484,199 of record NC_091285.1, read on the forward strand.
CTCCCAATCATCCTTATGATTGTGCTGTTAATCTTGTCCCTATCGCCAAATCACATAAAGCTCACCTTTACAATTTGTCTGGGCCTAAACGGACGGACAGGAAAGAATATCTTAAAGAAAGTTTATGGAAGGGTCTAATTATTCTTATTTATTATTATAGCGTCATTTATTCCATGGCGCTTTACATGTGAGGAGGGGTATACATAATAAAAACAAGTACAATAATTTTGAACAATACAAGTCATAACTGGTACAGGAGGAATGAGGACCCTGCCCGCGAGGGCTCACAATCTACATGGGATGGGTGAGGATGCAGTAGGTGAGGATAGAGCTGGTCATGCAGTGGTTTGGTCGATCGGTGGTTACTGCAGGTTGTAGGCTTGTCGGAAGAGGTGGGTCTTCAGGTTCTTTTTGAAGGTTTCGATGGTAGGCAAGAGTCTGATATGTTGTGGTAGAGGGTTCCAAAGTAGGGGTGATACACGAGAGAAATCTTGTATATGATTGTGGGAAGAGGAGATAAGAGGGGAGTAGCTGTAGCTGTATCAATATTTTATGAATATTCTTTTATTTTATTGTATTGGAAAACATGTTGTGATTTACCTGGATGATATTTTAATTTTCTCGCCCTACATACACTGTCACCAGGAACACGTCCATATTGTATTATAAAGGTTGAGGGAGAAGTTTTTGTTTGCTAAATTAGAGAAATTTGTTTTTTTTCTGTTTAGTAAATTTCCTTCTTGGGGTTTATCTTGTCAGCAGAAGTGTTTAAGATGGATCCTGGGAAGGTGCAGGCCATATTACATTGGGTTAAACCTTGTGATCTTAAGGCTTTGCAGCATTTTCTGGGATTCAGTAATTATAGGAAATTTATCAAAGGTTTTTCTCAGATTGCTAAACCTCTTTCTGACTTTACATGTAAGGGGCAAATCTCAAGATTTGGTTGATGGGTTCCATCAGGGCTTTCGAAAATTAACAGGGAATTTTATGTCCGCTCCCATTCTAACCCAACCTGATTCTCCAAGAACAATTAATTGTGGAGGTAGATGGTTTGAAGGTCGGAGTGTGGGCAGTTTTATTTCAGGGGCCCAGAACTCTGACTAGCCTGCATCCATGTGCTTTTTTTTCCAACAAAAAATGTTCGCCTGTGAAAAAAAGTAATGATGTTGAGAATTGTGATTTACTTCCTTTCAAATTGACCAAGGAAGCATTTTTTGGAGGGGGTAGTTCATCCAGGTACTGTAGGCACTGATCAAAAGAACATAGCTTTCATTGAATCAGCTAAATGGTTCAGTCCTACACAGGACAGATGGTCCTTGTTTTTCTCTTGCTATAATTTTTTCATAACATTCAGGCCAGGGTTTAAGAATGTCAAAGAAGATGCATTTTCTCGCAATTTTGATTCAGCTTCTCCACCAGAACCTTCATCCTCCATTTTTTCTAAGTGTATTTTAGTTGCTATGGCCACTTTGGAATTGGAAGAGATCTGTAAATTTAATTATTTGTCTCCTTTCGCTACTTTAGGGCCCAAAATATTTGTACCTGTGTACCTATGATTGCTTGAGTTACATGAATTTCCTGATTCTACCTTGAGTGGTCATCCAGGGGTTACTGCTACATAGAAAGCCATTGCTAGACTTTTTTGGTGGCTGTCCATGCATTATGATATTAAAAATGTTGCATCCATTTGTCAAGTCTGCTCATACGCTATATAGTCAGTCACAGCAGGCCGGGAAATTGACTCCATTTCCAATTCAAGAAAGGCCATGGACTCATTTGTCCATGGATTTCATTGCTGATTTGCCTCTCTCTGGTGGGAAAACTGCTATCTGTGTGATAGTTGACCGATTCAGCAATCAAGCTCATTTTGTTTTGTTTGTTTTTTTTGTCAGGACTACCTAATGCAGAGACACACTCCAGGTTGTTTATTTCTTATATTGTAAGATTACATGGGATCCCTTTTAACATTGTGTCTGATAGAAGAGTACAATTTGTCTCGAAATTCTAGAGAGCTTTTTGTAGTAAACTCAAGATTCACTTACCAGCTGAAACAAACAGACAGACAAATCATTCTTTGGAACAAATTTTAAGGTGCTTTGTGGCAGCTTGGCAGGAGGATGGGTCTTCATATTTACCTCTTGCTGAGTTTGACTTTAACAGTTGAGTAAATCAGTCTACTGGAACCTCGCCATTTTTCTGTAATTATAGTTTTCATCTCCATTTTGGTGAATTTTCTAGAATTGGCTCTGAATATTCTGGGGTGCAAAGACTGGAGGAAGGTTCAAAAGATTATTGGGTCTGCACAGATCCACCAAAAAGAGAAGACGTTCAGTGGGTCCTGTTTGGTTGTCATCTAAGAACAGTAAACTTAAAGTGCCATTGACAAAGTTGGGTATAAAGTTTATTGATCGAAATGAGATTCTAGAAGTGGTCAAGCCTATGGCAATAAGATTAAAGCTTTTGCCATTCCTTTGCATTCCCAACATGTTCCATAAGTCACTATTAAAGGAGTTTGTCCCTTTGGCAGTGTCTTCCTCATCCCCACCACCTTCAATTTTGGATGGCGGTGGCTTGGAGTATGATGTTCAGTGTGTTGCTGATTCTCATATGGTATGAAATTTCCTCCAATACCTCATCCACTGGACTAGATACGGACCATGGGAGACATCCTGGGTCCCAGCATGAGACGTGAAGGCTGAGCAGTTAGTCAGGGCCTTCCATCTAAAATTTCATGGCAAGCCTGGGGGTCCATTGGCCCCTTGGAACAAGGGATACTGTCACAATTTCACCCCTTAGTGTGTCTGGGATGCAGTTACTGATGGATCAGCCTTCCAATCTAGTACAGGGGCATGCTGAAGTACTTTGACTGAGAGCTCAGTCATTCAGTTGGGTGCAAGACCGCGCTTTTCATTGACAGCTTGGCCATCCAAACTGAGACTGGGAGGTGCTGACTGTCTCCAGGGGTCCTTTGTCCCAGGTGATTGTCAGACAAATATTCAGCTTTTATAAGGTTTGTATCTCTGTACCTTGTGTTCTGTTTGTTGTTTTTTTGATGACCTCATTCTGACCATCCATCTGTTTAACCCCTTTGCTCTTGTCCACTATCCTCTCAGTATTGACCTCAGACTGTTACCTGACTACCCTTTTGTCTCTTCCTTGTGGTCATGATGTACCCTCCTGGCTTTTGACCTCAGATTCCCTGATTATTTCAAGCCGTCTCCACACCAGAAATGTTTCAATCTCAGATAACATAGTATTCGGGCTTATTCTTATGGGGTGGTAAGATGTTCTTGGTTTTCCATTTTTTTAGTTTGGCAAATCATGCATTTTACTTATCATAGTATTTCAAATGATTGAAATTTTCAACAAATGTTTTAGAACCAAAATAGCATCACTGTCCACCATGATAATTTCCTAAAGACTAGTTGGTGCCATAAACTGAGTTACGTAATTGAGCTTTGAAGTTTTTCTGCACTTGTATAAATATGGTATGTGATAAGAAGGATCGATTCATCTCGAAAAATTAAAGTTTTAATGTTTTATATATCTTTTTTATTTATCTATTTTTTTCTAAATCACCTAAAAAGTTTTAACTTTTTGAACTTCACCAAATTCTCCCAATAGGTTTTCCATTACATGAAGAACTCCCGAGTGAATATGAGCAATGGAAGGGTTTTGTTTTTTGATAAGAATGGAGATCCTCCTCCAATATATCATATCATCAACTGGCAAATTGACCTGGGAGGCTCAATGAAACAGGTCAAGGTTGGGAATTATATCAATACAGCCACATACAACAGAGGAGACCTTATTATTAACACAACATCTATTCGATGGCCATTTGGTAATGATAAGGTACTGAAATCCAATAGACTCCCAAGGGAATAGAAATCGTAAAGTCAACTGCCTGGATTCAAGATCGGTGATGTTTGCAAGGATCTTGATGAGGATGCTTTCTGGAGTCAGATGCTCCTGATTCATTAAGAGATACACACTTTTTAAAGGGGTTGTCCACAATGACAACCCCTTCTAAATCTGAATGTTTGCCTCTGTTAAAATAAAACCATCTATTATCACCTCCGCAACGTTCCATTCAAATGATGTCGGCAGTCACATTTCTGGGGCTGAGTTTGTTGCATCACGTGACTCCTGCACCCAATCAGCGCCGGCTTTGATGGTCATATAAATAATCAAGAGGAAGTAAGAGATTAGATGGTCCGCGAAGTGCTGACATCTCTGGAATGGCGCGGGAGGTGGTTAAAAGTGTTTTTATTCTATTGGGGGCAAACACTCAGACTGAGAAGGGGTTGTCCCAGTAGTGAGAAACCCCTTTAATATATCAGTAGTATCTGATAAGTAGCGTATGCCTCTATAAGACTTGTCACAAATTTTACTCTGGTTAGAGATCAATCTTGGCAGATCTATGCGAAACAGTTTTGGAAAGACCAAAACTCAGAGAATGTTTGTACAACTCCGCCTTGCACGAAAAATGTTCTTGCATTTCAAAGTGATTTACTTAGGTGATTCTGGTATCATCACTTTGATGCACTGAGGTCAAAGTTTATGACTGTCATTTATTAATTTAGGCAAACAGTAAAATATGCATTGAGCATAACTTTGGGGAAGTTATCTGTTAACCATAAAACATTTTCCTCATATAGGACCAAAAAGGTTATTTCTACTAACCTGTTATGTTTGCTAATGACAGGTGTTATGAAGGCAATCCAGAAACACAGTGTGCTTAGCGATCAGAGCGCACACAGTGATCTGACAAATACCCAAAAATACAAGAACGAGCTCTGAGACGTGGAAACTCTGTAGACTGCACACCTGATCCTATCCTAAACACAACTTCCCTCTCCTAGTGTTTCATCACCCATCCCCTGCAGACTGTGAGCCCTCGCGGGCAGGGTCCTCCCTCCTTATGTACTCGTGTGCCTTGTTATCTGCTCATGTTTAATGTATTTGTCTATATTTGCCCCGTATTCACATGTAAAGCGCCATGGAATAAATGGCGCTATAAAAATGTATAATAATAATAATAATAATAATAACTAAAAGCGGCTGTGGATTGCGCCTAACAACTACCTAGGCAACTCGGCACAGCCTAAGAAACTAGCTAGCCTGAAGATAGAAAAATAGGCCTGACTTGCCCCAGAGAAATTCCCCAAAGGAAAAGGCAGCCCCCCACATATAATGACTGTGAGTAAGATGAAAAGACAAAACGTAGGGATGAAATAGATTCAGCAAAGTGGGGCCCGATATTCTAGGACAGAGCGAGGACAGTAAAGCGAACTTTGCAGTCTACAAAAAACCCTAAAGCAAAACCACGCAAAGGGGGCAAAAAAAACCCACCGTGCCGAACTAACGGCACGGCGGTACACCCTTTGCGTCTCAGAGCTTCCAGCAAAACAAAAGACAAGCTGGACAGAAAAAAAGCAACAAAAAAGCAAAAAGCACTTAGCTATACAGAGCAGCAGGACACAGGAACAATCAGGAGAAGCTCAGATCCAACACTGAAACATTGACAAGGAGCAAGGATAGCAGCATCAGGCGGAGTTAAGTAATGAAGCAGTTAACGAGCTCACCAGAACACCTGAGGGAGGAAGCTCAGAAGCTGCAGTACCACTTGTGACCACAGGAGTGAATTCAGCCACAGAATTCACAACAGTACCCCCCCCTTGAGGAGGGGTCACCGAACCCTCACCAGAGCCCCCAGGCCGACCAGGATGAGCCGCATGAAAGGCACGAACAAGATCGGAAGCATGAACATCAGAGGCAAAAACCCAGGAATTATCTTCCTGAGCATAACCCTTCCATTTAACCAGATACTGGAGTTTCCGTCTAGAAACATGAGAATCCAAAATCTTCTCCACAATATACTCCAATTCCCCCTCAACCAAAACTGGGGCAGGAGGCTCAACAGATGGAACCATAGGTGCCACGTATCTCCGCAACAACGACCTATGGAATACATTATGTATGGAAAAGGAGTCTGGGAGGGTCAAACGAAAAGACACAGGATTGAGAACCTCAGAAATCCTATACGGACCAATAAAACGAGGTTTAAATTTAGGAGAGGAAACCTTCATAGAAATATGACGAGAAGATAACCAAACCAGATCCCCAACACGAAGTCGGGGACCCACACGGCGTCTGCGATTAGCGAAAAGTTGAGCTTTCTCCTGGGACAAGATCAAATTGTCCACTACCTGAGTCCAGATCTGCTGCAACCTATCCACCACAGAATCCACACCAGGACAGTCCGAAGACTCAACCTGTCCTGAAGAGAAACGAGGATGGAACCCAGAATTGCAAAAAAATGGAGAAACCAAGGTAGCCGAGCTGGCCCGATTATTAAGGGCGAACTCAGCCAACGGCAAAAAGGACACCCAATCATCCTGGTCTGCAGAAACAAAACATCTCAGATATGTTTCCAAGGTCTGATTGGTTCGTTCGGTCTGGCCATTAGTCTGAGGATGGAAAGCCGAGGAAAAGGATAGGTCAATGCCCATCCTAACACAAAAGGCTCGCCAAAACCTTGAAACAAACTGGGAACCTCTGTCAGAAACAATATTCTCAGGAATGCCATGCAACCGAACCACATGCTGAAAGAACAAAGGTACCAAATCAGAGGAGGAAGGCAATTTAGCCAAGGGCACCAGATGGACCATTTTAGAAAAGCGATCACAGACCACCCAAATGACTGACATCTTTTGAGAAACGGGAAGGTCAGAAATGAAATCCATCGAAATATGTGTCCAAGGCCTCTTTGGGACCGGCAAGGGCAAAAGCAACCCACTGCCACGAGAACAGCAGGGCTTAGCCCTAGCACAAATCCCACAGGACTGCACAAAAGTACGTACATCCCGTGACAGAGATGGCCACCAGAAGGATCTAGCCACTAACTCTCTGGTACCAAAGATTCCAGGATGACCAGCCAACACCGAACAATGAAGTTCAGAGATAAGTTTATTAGTCCACCTATCAGGGACGAACAGTTTCTCTGCTGGACAACGATCAGGTTTATTCGCCTGAAATTTTTGCAGCACCCGCCGCAAATCAGGGGAGATGGCAGACACAATGACTCCTTCCTTGAGGATACCCGCTGGCTCAGATAAACCCGGAGAGTCGGGCACAAAACTCCTAGACAGAGCATCCGCCTTCACATTTTTAGAGCCCGGAAGGTACGAAATCACAAAGTCGAAGCGGGCAAAAAATAACGACCAACGGGCCTGTCTAGGATTCAAGCGCTTGGCAGACTCGAGATAAGTCAAGTTCTTATGATCAGTCAATACCACCACGCGATGCTTAGCTCCTTCAAGCCAATGACGCCACTCCTCGAATGCCCACTTCATGGCCAGCAACTCTCGATTGCCCACATCATAATTACGCTCAGCGGGCGAAAACTTCCTGGAAAAGAAAGCACATGGTTTCATCACTGAGCAATCAGAACCTCTCTGTGACAAAACCGCCCCTGCTCCAATCTCAGAAGCATCAACCTCGACCTGGAACGGAAGAGAAACATCTGGCTGACACAACACAGGGGCAGAACAAAAACGACGCTTCATCTCCTGAAAAGCTTCCACAGCAGCAGAAGACCAATTAACCAAATCAGCACCCTTCTTGGTCAAATCGGTCAATGGTTTGGCAATGCTAGAAAAATTACAGATGAAGCGACGATAAAAATTAGCAAAGCCCAGGAACTTTTGCAGACTTTTCAGAGATGTCGGCTGAATCCAATCCTGGATGGCTTGGACCTTAACTGGATCCATCTCGATAGTAGAAGGGGTAAAGATGAACCCCAAAAATGAAACTTTCTGCACACCGAAGAGACACTTTGATCCCTTCACAAACAAAGAGTTAGCACGCAGGACCTGAAAAACCATTCTGACCTGCTTCACATGAGACTCCCAATCATCTGAGAAGATCAAAATGTCATCCAAGTAAACAATCAGGAATTTATCCAGATACTCACGGAAGATGTCATGCATAAAAGACTGAAACACAGATGGAGCATTGGCAAGTCCGAACGGCATCACTAGATACTCAAAATGACCCTCGGGCGTATTGAATGCAGTTTTCCATTCATCTCCTTGCCTGATTCTCACCAGATTATACACACCACGAAGATCTATCTTAGTGAACCAACTAGCCCCCTTAATCCGAGCAAACAAGTCAGATAACAATGGCAAGGGATACTGAAATTTAACAGTGATCTTATTAAGAAGGCGGTAATCAATACACGGTCTCAGCGAACCATCCTTCTTGGCTACAAAGAAGAACCCTGCTCCTAGTGGTGATGACGATGGGCGAATATGTCCCTTCTCCAGGGATTCCTTCACATAACTGCGCATAGCGGCGTGTTCGGGCACGGATAAATTAAATAATCGACCTTTAGGGAATTTACTACCAGGAATCAAATTGATAGCACAATCACAATCCCTATGTGGAGGTAGAGCATCGGACTTGGGCTCTTCAAATACATCCTGATAATCAGACAAGAACTCTGGGACCTCAGAAGGGGTGGATGACGAAATCGACAAAAATGGAACATCACCATGTACCCCCTGACAACCCCAGCTGGATACCGACATGGAATTCCAATCCAATACTGGATTATGGGTTTGTAGCCATGGCAACCCCAACACGACCACATCATGCAGATTATGCAACACCAGAAAGCGAATAACTTCCTGATGTGCAGGAGCCATGCACATGGTCAGCTGGGCCCAGTATTGAGGTTTATTCTTGGCCAAAGGTGTAGCATCAATTCCTCTCAATGGAATAGGACACCGCAAAGGCTCCAAGAAAAACCCACAACGTTTAGCATAATCCAAATCCATCAGATTCAGGGCAGCGCCCGAATCCACAAACGCCATGACAGAAAACGACGACAAAGAGCATATCAAGGTAATGGACAGAAGGAATTTGGACTGTACAGTACCAATGACGGCAGACCTAGCGGACCGCCTAGTGCGCTTAGGACAATCAGAAATAGCATGAGTGGAATCACCACAGTAGAAACACAGACCATTCAGACGTCTGTATTCCTGCCGTTCAACTCTAGTCATAGTCCTATCGCACTGCATAGGCTCAGGTTTAACCTCAGGCAGTACCGCCAAATGGTGCACAGATTTACGCTCGCGCAAGCGTCGACCGATCTGAATGGCCAAAGACAAAGACTCATTCAAACCAGCAGGCATAGGAAATCCCACCATGACGTCCTTAAGAGCCTCAGAGAGACCCTTTCTGAACAAAGCTGCCAGCGCAGATTCATTCCACTGAGTGAGTACTGACCATTTCCTAAATATCTGACAATATACTTCTATATCATCCTGACCCTGGCACAAAGCCAGCAAATTTTTCTCAGCCTGATCCACTGAATTAGGCTCATCGTACAGCAATCCGAGCGCCAGGAAAAACGCATCGACACTACTCAATGCAGGGTCTCCTGGCGCAAGAGAAAATGCCCAGTCTTGAGGGTCGCCGCGCAAAAAAGAAATAATAATCAAAACCTGTTGAATAGGATTACCAGAAGAATGAGGTTTCAAGGCCAGAAATAGCTTACAATTATTTTTGAAACTTAGAAACTTAGTTCTATCTCCAAAAAACAAATCAGGAATAGGAATTCTTGGTTCTAACATAGATTTCTGATCAATAGTATCTTGAATTTTTTGTACATTTATAACGAGATTATCCATTGAAGAGCACAGACCCTGAATATCCATGTCCACACCTGTGTCCAGAATCACCCAAATGTCTAGGGGAAAAAAAAAAGTGAACACAGAGCAGAGAAAAAAAAAAAAAAAATGATGTCAGAACTTTTTCTTTCCCTCTATTGAGAATCATTAGTTTGGCTCCTTGTACTGTTATGTTTGCTAATGACAGGTGTTATGAAGGCAATCCAGAAACACAGTGTGCTTAGCAATCAGAGCGCACACAGTGATCTGACAAATACCCAAAAATACAAGAACGAGCTCTGAGACGTGGAAACTCTGTAGACTGCACACCTGATCCTATCCTAAACACAACTAAAAGCGGCTGTGGATTGCGCCTAACAACTACCTAGGCAACTCGGCACAGCCTAAGAAACTAGCTAGCCTGAAGATAGAAAAATAGGCCTGACTTGCCCCAGAGAAATTCCCCAAAGGAAAAGGCAGCCCCCCACATATAATGACTGTGAGTAAGATGAAAAGACAAAACGTAGGGATGAAATAGATTCAGCAAAGTGGGGCCCGATATTCTAGGACAGAGCGAGGACAGTAAAGCGAACTTTGCAGTCTACAAAAAACCCTAAAGCAAAACCACGCAAAGGGGGCAAAAAAAACCCACCGTGCCGAACTAACGGCACGGCGGTACACCCTTTGCGTCTCAGAGCTTCCAGCAAAACAAAAGACAAGCTGGACAGAAAAAAAGCAACAAAAAAGCAAAAAGCACTTAGCTATACAGAGCAGCAGGACACAGGAACAATCAGGAGAAGCTCAGATCCAACACTGAAACATTGACAAGGAGCAAGGATAGCAGCATCAGGCGGAGTTAAGTAATGAAGCAGTTAACGAGCTCACCAGAACACCTGAGGGAGGAAGCTCAGAAGCTGCAGTACCACTTGTGACCACAGGAGTGAATTCAGCCACAGAATTCACAACACTAACCCCTTATTGACACAACACATTTTGGGTGTTCAGAACTCAACATTTTTTTTTCTATTTTTATATTTCTACGCGAATAAACAATATCATGCTAAACAGGTATATTAACATAAAGAAATTAATGAGAAAGGTATGTTTGAAACCTTGAAGTAAGAGCAAAGAGGGCACTAGTGCCAATTAGAGTGAGGCTGTATTGGTGTATACAGGTAATAAACACCCATACAAATAGGATAATAAAAATGTAAAAATGTGCATTAGGTGGGTAATGTTAGCAATAGTCTCCAGACACATATGAGGACAGCGATAGCTGGATACTGGAAAGTAGCAGAATCAGTCATCCAAAATTTTGCAATCTTGCTTTGATTCAATATGGAAAAAAAGGTAAAAGAGTCATACCATGTGAAGAAGTCAAATCCTCAATATCCAAGGGAATAGAGGAGTGTGTTGGCATCTTCAGAACTCCGGCGCTCATTAAAATCCAGGCATTGTAGCATGTCACTGAAAAGTTTCCTTGAAAATTATATAAACCTATGTGTTTCAGGAAAAACGCAGTCTCACTTCATCAGGGTATGATAGCTGGGAGCTGCAGGATGGGTTTTTAAATATGATGGCTCTCCCCTACCCAATTGTCACAATGAGTCCAGAGTCCAGGAAAAAAAAAAGGAAGAGAAGGAGAATGGGGATTGCTCATTCTTAGAGCGTGATATTGGATAGTGAGGATAAATAAAAAATTTATATACATTGTCATAGTATATGTATTTGTGCATCTTTATTTGCAAATAGATAAAAATACCTACTACATACTTGGTACACTGGATATTACAACCTTGTATGCTCTTATTGGCCACAAAAAATGGTATAATGAGGCACAAAAAATGGCAAATACACAAATACCCAGATTAAATTTGTCATTGACAGTATCCAATTCATCTTAACCCACAATTATTTTGTGAATGATAGCCTCTTCTACCTTCAAACATGGGGGATGGCGATGGGCACTCCTTTCACTCCCAGCTATGCTAATTTATATGTGAGGAAGTGGGAATAATCATCTATATATACAGGTGGGCAATTATGTGCTAACCTACAGTAGTTTTGTGGTGTCACTTCATTGATGACATCTTTATAAGGGAAGGTTCCCAAAATGATCAATCATTTTTCCTCAAGGAATTAAACCAAAATGATTATGGCCTGCAATTTTCCGCCACTACTAACTTTTCAAATGCCCACTTTCTGGATTTATATATACAGTAGGTGTGGGCCACATCACTCTAATTATAAATTGTTGAAAAGATGTGGATTCAAACAGTTTCATACCCATAACAAGCTGCCACTTACCTTCATGGTTTCTTAACAACCCTAAAGGCCAATTTACCTGTATCCGGAGGAACTGCACAAATATAACCAATATATTTATGAGGCAAATTTTCTAAATAAGCAGTTCATATCCAAAGGATACCGCACAGATTCAGTGGAGGCCACACTAATCTAGTTCACAAAAATAAGAACCCACTATAAACTCTGGATCTACATGACCAAATTGGTCTTTTTCCTATCATTATCGAGTACCACAACCACTGTGGCAAATTTAGGCTTTATACCCAACTACTGGCACATCTTAAAACAAGATAAGATCATTGGCCAATCCCTACCAGCCCACTCTAGATTTGTTTTCAAGCGTGCACCGACTTTGGGGAATAAAATTGCACCTAGCGATACAGGAAACTCCATCTCTAATAATCAATTCTGGACCGGTTTACCTAATCAATGGGTCTTTCTATCATGTTGGTATTTCCCCTGTTGCAAATTATGCTCAATGAAAAGGTCTCATAGAAAACAGTTAACTCATTCAGAGCGGACCACGACTATACACTTAGGGACAACATCACATGAGTCACTTACGTCATTGTTTGCCCATAGAGCAAAATTATGTGGGCAGAACTAAACAAATGTTATTGATAAGAATAAAAGAGCATATTAATAAAATCAATAAAGGCTTTATGGGTCATCTATCCTGCCATGTTAAGGAAATTCACAGTCAATTCCATAGGTCCTCAATTATAGGACCCAAAGTGTTCCAAAACCGTGGCCTGGTGGCGACATTCTATTCCAGATGTCTAAAGCAGAATCCACAAGGTATTCCAACTAAACTCTTTATCCTCAAAAGGCCTGAACCATAACAATGAACTATACACCTTCAAACAAAATAGGTAGAGTTAACACTAGAGATGAGCGGATCCGTGGAAGTTTGTGTCCAGCGGGTTTGGCCGAACAGTTAAAAAAAGTTCAGTTTTGAGTACCAAAACAGTACCCAGATGCGAAACAGAACTTGAATGGGGGTCCCAAACATCCAAAGTTTGCCAAGCAGTTATGTGCATAGCAGCTCGGCAAAAATTGCTTCTGATCAGTTTTTAAGATCATTACCACCAGTCAAACAGCCGCAGTTCCCACTGTGATAGGAGGTAAAAAGTACCTCCAGTCACTGACGTAGGCTGATTGGACTACTGCTCCTATCAGCCTACGCCTGCTGCCGCTAATAACAGGAAGAGCAGGTGGCAGCTGATGGGAGTATTCATTAGCCAACGCCTGCACTCTAAATAAATAATTTAAAAAACTGTATGGGGTCCATTCTTTTTTCTGACAATCAGCCAGGCAAAACTTACAGCTGGTGCTGCAACCCTCAACTGTCAGCGTTTGCAAGGCTGGTTACAAAGGTGACATAAACCCCACAAATATGAACCCCACTTGCCACTGCTACAGGGCAAGTAGGAAGAGCCAAACAAAGTGCCAGAATTGGCGCATCTAATAGATGTGAACTTTCTGGGGTGGCTACGGGCTGCTATTTTTAGGATGGGGTGCCAATATTCATGGCCCCTTCAAGCCTGAGAATACCAACCCCCAGCTGTCTGCTTTAGCTTGCCTGGTTGTCAAAAATGGGGGAACCCCACATCGTTCTTTTTAATTATTTATTTAATTAATTAAAAAATACTGAGTGTGGACCCATCTTTTCTTAATTACAAGCCTTGCTAACGCTGACAGCTGAGAGTTGCAGCGCCCAGCTGACAGTTTCACCTCCTCTCGCTGTTATAAGCGGCAGCAAGCTTAGGCTGATGGGAGCAGTATTCCCATCAGCTCACGCCAATGACTGGTGGTAAAAAGCACATGACAGCACGAGAAACACTCGGCTGTTCTTACATATATTTTACTATTCTTTTTGGGCTCCTCTACCTCCTTCTCTTTTGCAGTTTCCACTTACAATTTCTGGGATCCCAAGTAGATACAGGTTGATGAGGCCTGTATGTGAAGTACTAGGCATTAACAAACGCCACTCACTCTGGCATGATGATATTCTGAATAAATTAACATTTAACCAATACTATATGATCCATCTTTAAGTACATGTTTTTAAATCATTTTTATATTATCGCTAAATTATTTTAACCAATGTATTTTTAATCATTGTATTTTGGAGTTCTCCCAGTCAGACGCCTCTCAATCAGCCAAACCAGATCTCCACTTTGCACTGACGAGGGGCAGTACCCCGAAACACAGTGTCTGCAAATTGAGATTCTGGTTTGGCTATTATCTCAAGTCATGTGACAAGGCTCGTTAAAGGGTCGACATTGACTGTTAGGATTGCTACTTCCAATAGGTGGCACTAGAGTTCTAGTCCTCTTCCTCTCTGAAGAGAAAATTTGCATATTTCCCAGAGGAGCATAGCGGCTTTAAGTTTCCTCACCTCGACATGCTTATCATGTCACTCTCCGCAAGGAGAAACGATAAATCTTGGATCCCGGTCAGATGCCTCTCAATCAGCCAAACCAGATCTCCACTTTGCACTGACAAGGGGCAGTACCCCGAAACACAGTGTCTGCAAATTGAGATTCTGGTTTGGCTATTATCCTAAGTCATGTGACAAGGCTCGTTAAAGAGTCGACATTGACTGTTAGGATTGCTACTTCCAATAGGTGGCACTAGAGTTCTAGTCGTCTTCCTCTCTGAAGAGACAATTTGCGGATTTCTACCTTATATTATATTATCCAAATTCCTCGCTTTCATAATTTTCAGTTTGCATAAAAGATGCACACATATACACTACAACCATGTATATATTTATGTATCCCCACTTTCCAATACCACTCTCTCAAAATGAGCAATCTCACTCCTTCACTTCTTTATTTGGGGGCGAATCTGAACTCTTTGTGACCATTGGGTGGGGTGAAATCACCATCTCTAAAAACCCATCCTGTGGCTCCTACCATCATACCGTGATGAAAGGGGACTGTGTTTTCCCCGAAACTTATAGGTTTTGACCAATGGTCACACACCGCTGACTCTTTCAGTCGCGTGTTTACCGGGGACTCTACCAGACGGAGCGCCTTGGTTCTATCATTTTCAAGGAAACCTTTCTGCGTCATGCTGCAGTGCCTGGACTTTGATGAGCTCAGGATTGCTGACAATGCCAACACACTCCTGTTTTCCCTCGGATGATGAGGATTCGACACTTTGAACCCTGTACATAGTATGGCTCTTTTACCATTTTTTTCATATTGAATCAAAGCAAGGTTGCTAAATTCTGGACGACTAAAATTCTGCTGCTTTCCATTGTAGCTTTGGTGGTCACATTTTAGGGGAAATTAAAGTATTATCTAAATGACTGTAGTCACTGTAATGAATGGGGGTGGAAAGGAACAGCAGTTCTGTCATTGTGTTTAGGATTTTATGTGTTATTTTTTCTGTTGATGATAGCATAATTTTTTTCTATACATCTAAAAAATACAGCAATATCAAATCTATATTTGATTATGTCATACTACTCTTGAACAGTATTTTTTTTATTTTTGCGTGCCATCACTTTCTAATAACCTTACTTTTTAATTATTATCTTTCCATTGAAAGAGTTTTTTTTTTTTGTTTACAAGACAATTTATTTTCATTTGCATCATTTTAGGATCATACTCCATTAATTCATTTGTATTCATTTTTATAAGTTCATTTTTGGGGGGTGTTTTACTTTGTTCACATTTAGCAGTACAAATAATATAATACGATAAATTTATCCGGCATGTTATTACAACTGCGAAAAAAAACCTAAATACCATTTTGTTCTGTTTTTATTTTATATTTCTTTGATATTCTACTATTCTACTTCACTAGGGGACTTAACCTTCACGGACTAGGTGCTGGGAGACATTGGTGAAACCTCAGGGTTTTTTTGCATATGTGAAAAAAGGGATGACAAATTAATAGAGTTAATAAGACCTGAAACATGGACCGAAACAAAAAAAGTTATTAACACATTGTTAGGGCTAGCGGAACGCACCAAATATTAAGACAGATAGAGTATGGTGCGTTCGCAGCCCGGGGTCCACCGTGCAGAGATGGAACCTGCTGCCAAGTAACGACGGACTATATGGCGGTACTCATAAGTATACACACGTGGGTTAAACTTCACCCAACGTGAAGGAAGCGATCCTGTTGCGTCACAGGACCGCGGTACCGCACATAGAGCGCGAGCAAGTAGTCAGCGAACTCAACCCCAACTAGGATTGAAGTCCGATTAGACCCTTGCTGGCACAACACCGCAACTGGGTGTGTAAGGAAACTAACGATTTTAAGGCACAAGAGTGTATGCGGTGCCGCACTGACGAACGCCACTAACCACCCAGGCTTGGGTAAGGAAAGCACAGAGGAAGTGCATGGCGCCGCACTGGCGGTCACAGCAACTGGACGCTGTAATGTGTGATTCGTGCTGTAGGCTAAGTCGGGCGCTAGATAGCAACCATACACCTTCCGCGAACAGACATTCAATAGGGTAGGGGTATCCAAGGACAACTTGCACTCACAACATACACACATTAACAATTGTACACTAGCGCATGGCCATGCGGTCATGCGTAGTTTATATAGTTGCAGCACAGGAAGTGGCCACAGAAACTTTGCCCTTCCAAGACCTGCCAAGAGGACCAATGGAATGTGCTGCAGAGCCTGAGCACATGACCCTCGATCTCCAACGGGAGATCTTGCCCTGGGCATGCTCAGTGTGTGCAGACAAGGACTTAGTCCCAGAGAAGTCCGCTCGCTGCTGCCAGCACTGACTTTAATGGCAGAAGCTGAAGAAGCAGCAGTAACTCTCTGTACAGCGTGAGACTGAGCAAGACGCTGGGACCGACGTCCCTGCTGAGCAGACTCCACTGCGGCTGGATAAGAATGGGAGACAGCAGCGGAGATGGCTCGAGATTCCCCCTGTGCAGAAGCGGGAACTCGAGACCTAACATTACCCCCCCTCCTAGGGCCCCCCCCTCCTTGGGCCTCGCTACGCTCGAAGGCAGCAATGAGCTGTGGGGCCCGAATGTTTTCAGCAGGCTCCCATGACCTGTCCTCTGGGCCATAACCCTTCCAATCCACCAGATAGAACTTTTTGCCGCGTACCACTTTGCACCCCAAAATAGCGTTCACCTTGTAATCGTCCGTAGACGAACCCGATGTCCCGGCAGATGACTCGGAAAACCGGGACATGTATACGGGTTTCAAGAGGGACACATGAAAGGTGTCGGTGATACCCAAGCGTGGAGGAAGAGCCAAACGGTAGACCACAGGATTAACTTGTTCGAGAACCTTGAAGGGACCCAAGTAGCGAGGAGCAAACTTAGTGGACTCAACTCGCAGCCTGATGTTACGGGCGGAGAGCCACACCAAGTCGCCAGGAGCAAAGGTCGGAGCGGGACGCCGATGAACATCGGCGGAGGACCTCATTCTCTCCTTGGAGGCCCGAATGGCATCCTGCGTGCGGTCCCAAATGTCCCGTGCCTCCACAGCCCAGTCTGCCACCCTGGAGTCAGCAGAAGACACAGGCATGGGCACAGGAACACGCGGATGCTGGCCGTAATTTAGGAGGAATGGAGTCTGACCGGTAGAGTCGGCTACGGCATTGTTAAGTGCAAACTCTGCCCACGGTAGCAAGGATGCCCAGTCATCCTGCCTGGCAGAAACAAAATGTCGTAAATATGTGACCAAGGTCTGGTTGGCCCTCTCTACCAACCCATTCGTCTCGGGATGATATGCCGAAGAGAGATTCAACTCAATACTGAGTAGACGACAAAGCTCTCTCCAGAATCGAGACGCAAACTGGGGACCCCGGTCACTAACAATTTTGTCTGGCATACCGTGTAGGCGAAAGATATGCTTGACGAACAAGACAGCCAACGCCCGTGCAGAAGGTAGCCGTGGAAGAGGCACCAAGTGCACCATTTTGGAAAAATGGTCGGTGATCACCCAGATAATGGTGCAGTTACGAGACTTGGGTAAGCCCACCACAAAGTCAATCCCGACCATCTCCCATGGCCTGTCCGCCACCGGCAGAGGATGAAGCAAACCAGCTGGCCGTTGCCGAGGAGTCTTGTTCTTGGCGCAAGAGTCACACGCCCGAACATACTCTGCGACATCACGAGCCATATGCGGCCACCAGTACGTCCTCGCCAGTAACTCAGATGTCCTTTTGGTACCAAAATGTCCACCCACCCTGGACGAGTGTGCCCAAGAGAGAACCTCCGGTCGCAAATTGGATGGAACAAAAGTCTTGCCCGGGGGCACAGACTCTAGCGAAACCGGGGCCACAGTTCTCAAGCTCTCGGTGGGGACAATAAGCCGAGGCTCCTCCTCCTCCTTCCGATGACACAACGGAGCGAGAGAGAGCGTCGGCCCGAATTTTCTTTTCCCCAGAAAGAAAATGGAGGGTGAAATGAAACCGGGAGAAGAATAAGGACCATCTGGCCTGGCGAGAATTCAACCGCTGGGCTGTCTGCAGGTACACCAAATTTTTATGGTCTGTGAAGACTTGGAAGGGAAAACGTGCACCCTCCAAGAGATGTCTCCACTCCGAGAAAGCCAACTTCATGGCTAGCAACTCCCTGTCCCCAATGGAATAATTCCTCTCTGCTGGTGAGAAGGTCTTGGAGAAAAAGAAGCAAGGATGCTTCCGACCTTGAGCATCCTTTTGGAAGAGGACTGCTCCAGCACCAACAGAAGAGGCATCCACCTCCATGATAAATGGCTTATCAACATCGGGGCGATGTAGGATGGGAGCGCTAGCGTAGTGTGACTTTATAGAGTTAAAGGCCTTGGAGACCTCCTCAGACCACAAATTGGGATTCGCCCCCTTCTTGGTGAGGGCAACCAAGGGAGCTACCAAAGTTGAGAAGTGCGGGATGAACTGGCGATAATAATTAATGAACCCCATAAAGCGCTGCACCGCTTTAAGAGAATGGGGTTCCTGCCAGTCCATCACAGCCTGTAGTTTGGCAGGATCCATAGCCAATCCCTGGGCAGAGATGATGTAGCCTAGGAAAGGTAAGGACTCCTGCTCAAACATACACTTCTCCAACTTGGCATAGAGGGAGTTTGCCCGTAGGAGGTCGAAGACTTTGCAAACATCTCTCCGGTGGGAGTCAATATCTGGAGAGTAGATGAGAATATCATCCAGATAGACTACGACCGAGGTGGAAAGCATATCCCGGAAGATATCGTTCACAAAGTCTTGGAAAACGGCTGGGGCATTACAGAGCCTGAAGGGCATCACCAGATATTCATAGTGCCCATCCCTGGTGTTAAAAGCCGTCTTCCATTCGTCCCCCTCACGGATGCGAATCAGGTTGTAAGCACCCCGCAGATCTAGTTTAGTAAATACCCTTGCTCCCCGAAGCCTATCGAAGAGCTCAGATATCAAGGGCAAAGGATACTTGTTCTTAACGGTGATGGCGTTAAGACCCCTGTAGTCTATGCATGGACGCAACTCTCCATTCTTCTTCTGCACGAAGAAGAACCCTGCCCTAGCAGGTGACACTGACTTCCTAATGAATCCTCTTGCCAGATTTTCCTGGATGTACTGTGACATTGCCTCCGTCTCCGGGAGAGATAGCGGATAGACTCGACCCCGGGGAGGCTCAGCACCAGGCAAGAGATCAATAGGACAGTCATAGGGGCGATGGAGCGGAAGGATCTCCGCCGCCTTTTTGGAGAACACGTCTGCATAAGACCAATACTGCTTGGGGAGAGAGGAAAGATCTGCGGGTACCTCTGTAGTAGCAATCTGAACGCACTCCCTCTGACACCTACCCCCACAAGATTCACCCCATCCCAGAATTCTGCCTGAGGACCACTCGATATGAGGAGAGTTGTACCGTAGCCAAGGTATTCCCAACAGGACCTCATCAATTCCCTCAGGAATGACGAGCAGAGATATAATCTCCTGATGAGATGGCGACATGGACAGAGTAAAAGGGATCGTCTGGTGTGTTATATGTGAGGGCAGTGTCGACCCATTCACCACTCGTACCGTTACTGGTTGAGCTAGCATAACCAGGGGTATTGCGTGACGTTGGGCGAAGGCAAAAGACATAAAATTGCCCTCCGCCCCAGAATCCACGCAGAGCTCTACCGAGTGGGAGAATGAGCCTATAGTAATTGTCCCCTTAAAGAACAATTTAGAGGCAAACATCGCCGTGTTTAGTGTACCTCCACCTACTACCACTAAACGCTGACGTTTCCTCAATCGCTGAGAACATCTGGTGGCTAGATGTCCTGACTGCTGGCAAACATGACAGACCTTGAGTGCACAAGCGGTCCGGGACTTAGATCCCGCTTGTGACACTTTCCTGGCCTCATGTGACTCAGGAACCAGGACCGGAGATTCCAGAGGTTTGGCGAAGGTAGGAGCCAGATGAAACCTCTGTCTACACTGGGCTCGCTCTAACCTCCGCTCGTTAAAACGGAGGTCAATTCGAGTGGAGACAGTTATTAACTCCTCCAGTGTGGCAGGAATCTCCCTAGTGGCCAGAGCGTCCTTAACGTGGTCAGCCAGGCCCCTCCAAAATATGGGGATAAGAGCTTTATCCGACCAATCCAGCTCAGAAGCTAAAGTGCAGAATTGGACGGTGAATTGACTGACCAAGGACTCACCCTGAGTTAATGCCAGCAGTTGGAGCCCCGTATCATGGGTGACTTGAGGTCCTAAAAAGACCTGTTTCAGAGTGCTCAGAAACAGCGGAGCACTCTGCACCACATGATCACCACGCTCCCACAGCGGCGTAGCCCATTCCAACGCCCTGTCCGACAAAAGAGACACTATAAATCCCACCTTAGCCCGCTCTGTGGGAAAACGTGTAGCCAGGAGCTCGAGATGAATAGAGCACTGACTCACAAATCCCCTACAAAACTTGCTATCACCAGAAAATTTTTCTGGCAGCGGGAGGCGAGAAAATGTCGGAGCAGGGGTGGCAATGGACAGGGTTGCTGCAGCCACGCTAGCAGCCTGTACAGCAACTGCGGTAACATCCACAGCTGAGGTTGCGCTCTCAAGAGCCGCCAACCTACCCTCCAGCTGCTGGATATACCGCAAGGATTGCTGTTTGTCCGTCATTACTAGCCAGACCCTGGCGCTAGTGTAATGTTAGGGCTAGCGGAACGCACCAAATATTAAGACAGATAGAGTATGGTGCGTTCGCAGCCCGGGGTCCACCGTGCAGAGATGGAACCTGCTGCCAAGTAACGACGGACTATATGGCGGTACTCATAAGTATACACACGTGGGTTAAACTTCACCCAACGTGAAGGAAGCGATCCTGTTGCGTCACAGGACCACGGTACAGCACATAGAGCGCGAGCAAGTAGTCAGCGAACTCAACCCCAACTAGGATTGAAGTCCGATTAGACCCTTGCTGGCATAACACCGCAACTGGGTGTGTAAGGAAACTAAATAGCAATATTAAGGCACAAGAGTGCATGCGGTGCCGCACTGACAAACGCCACTAACCACCCAGGCTTGGGTAAGGAAAGCACAGAGGAAGTGCACAGCGCCGTACTGGCGGTCACAGCAACTGGACACTGTAATGTGTGATTCGTGCTGTAGGCTAAGTCGGGCGCTAGATAGCAACCATACACCTTCCGCGAACAGACATTTAATAGGGTAGGGGTATCCAAGGACGACTTGCACTCACAACATACACACATTAACAATTGTACACTAGCGCATGGCCGTGCGGTCATGCGTAGTTTATATAGTTGCAGCACAGGAAGTGGCCACAGAAACTTTGCCCTTCCAAGACCTGCCAAGAGGACCAATGGAATGTGCTGCAGAGCCTGAGCACATGACCCTCGATCTCCAACGGGAGATCTTGCCCTGGGCATGCTCAGTGTGTGCAGACAAGGACTTAGTCCCAGAGAAGTCCGCTCGCTGCTGACCAGCACTGACTTTAATGGCAGAAGCTGAAGAAGCAGCAGTAACTCTCTGTACAGCGTGAGACTGAGCAAGACGCTGGGACCGACGTCCCTGCTGAGCAGACTCCACTGCGGCTGGATAAGAATAGGAGACCGCAGCGGAGATGGCTCGAGATTCCCCCTGTGCAGAAGCGGGAACCCGAGACCTAACACACATGGAGGAAAAACGGTCCGCAAACTGACCCAGTTGTTACGCATGCAGGTGAAACACGTGGATCAAGGGCCCATTGTGCCACCACTGGGCCAGGTTCATAGCTAAGCGGCTGCCTGGTTTTCATTGGAGCTCCTGATAGTGGACTCAGGTTTGAGCTGCAGGTAGCCACCAGGTAATACTCCTAGGTAGTTTTCAGTAATGCAGCTGCTTATTCCAAAAGGGGCAGGATCGCAGTCATGGTCAAGGACTAGGAGTCACAGGGAGGACTGAATTCAGAACCTGTTCAATCAGTACGTTTCAGTATCACCGGACAGTTACGGCTTCAGGATTAAGATAACACAGGTGAAGCTTCACGGTTCAGGTACCGCCGGTGTGACTACAGAACTCAGGTACCACCTGTGAGGCTTCATGGTTCAGAATCTGCCTCTTAGGTCTGTAAAACCACATGGTTACCAAAATTGTGAGAGCCATTGCAGCATACCAACTCCATCCCTGTACAGTAACGGTACCTGCTCCCCATGCTATAATATGCCTCCACATCAAATATTCTATTTTGATAAACGTAAAAGTTTCACTGATTTCTAAAATGCAGTATTATATTTCTACAAGGTATATAACATTATTTATCCTTTTATTTTTTTCTAGGCTCCAGTCTCAAGATGCAGTGAAAGTTGTCCACCAGGCTCCAGAAAAACTTCCATTCCAGGACAACCAAGCTGCTGCTTCAAATGTGTTCCCTGCTCACAAGGAGAAATATCTAATGGAACGGGTATGTCTCCTATTAAATTTTTATTATAAATATTAATATAAAAGCGTACAACATGTAAAAAAAATGTTACATCTCTTCTCAGATGCAACCGATTGTTCTAAATGTCCATGGAATAAGTGGCCAAGCGATGAAAGAGACAGATGTCTACAAAAACCAATTGAATACCTCTCCTATGAAGAGACGTTGGGCATCACATTGGCATCCACCAGTATAGCATCATCTTTTGTGCCTATAGCTATTTTAGGACTACTCATTTGCAATAAGACCACCCCCATTGTTCGTGCCAACAACTACACCATCAGTTGTCTTCTTCTGATCTGTTTGTCCCTTTGTTTTCTGTGCTCCCTGGAATTCATCGGCTATCCAGAAAGGCTAAAATGCCTTCTACATGAAATGGCCTTTGGCTTGATATTTGCATTATGTGTTTCTTGCATTTTGGCCAAAACTATCTTAGTTATGATTGCATTTAGGGCTACTAAACCCAACAGTGATTTACAGAGATGGACCAGTCCTCAGGTCTCCTACCTGGTAATCTGTGTAGGAACTGTCATTCAGATAGTTATCTGTATAATGTGGCTTATTTTTTCTCCTCCTTTCCCTGAATATAACTTAAAAGCTAAGTCTGGAGTCCTAATTATTGAATGTAATCGAGGCTCATCCACGGCATATTGGTTGACTTTAGGATATCTAAGTTTCTTGGCTCTAACTAGTTGCCTTGTTGCTTTCTTGGCAAGACAACTTCCAGATAGATTCAATGAGGCCAAGTTCATCACTTTCAGCATGCTGGCATTCCTCACAGTGTGGGTGTCTTTCATTCCAGCTTCACTAAGTACAAGTGGTAAATACACTGTGGCGATGGAGATCTTTGCAATAATGGCTTCTAGTTGGGCCATTCTCTGCTGCATGTTTTTTCCTAAATGTTATGTTATTCTGTTTCAACCACAAGTTAATTCCCGAAAACACCTTTTTACAAAGCGTACCATGCCAAACCTCACATAAGATAGTTTTGTATCACATAATGGTCTGTCTGTATTCTTCATAATTTTTTTTTAACCATGTTATTAAAAGTTCTTAGAAAAAAAGTGGTGGTTGGTGTTAAGGCTTGCGGAACGCACCAAATAATTATAAGGATGGTATAAGGTGCGTTCGCAGTCCGGGGTCCACCGTGCAGAGATGGAACCTGCTGCTGAGTAATGACGGACTATATGGTGGTATAATGTGGATACACACACGGGTTAGCTTCACCCGGTATGAAGGAAGCGAACCCTGTTGCGTTACAGGGCTGTGGTATCGCACAAAGAGCACAAGCAAAGAGTCACAGAACTCTGTCCCAAGACTCAGGGAAAGAGATTTTTTAGACCTCTTGTGCGCGACACCGCTACTTGGGTATCAGAGATTAATAGAACTAATCATTTTCTGCACAAGAGTGCGTGCAGTGCCACTCTGGCGGATGCCACTAACCACCCTGACTTGGGCCAGGAAAGCGCTCTATTAGTGCACGGTGCTGCACTGGCGGCCACTGCTATCAGACGCTGTATCATGTGCTAGCTGTGCGGGATAGCACTGTCAGGCACTAGGTAGCTTCCACCATTCGCGAACAGACAACAACACTAGGGATGGGAATGATTCGGAGCTTTTATCCATTGACAGGCATACATCCACACACACATGATAATAAGTTTACACTAGCGCATGGCCGTGCAGCCATGCAAACCTTTTATAGCGGAAGCTCTCCAGGACCTTCCTAGTGGTCCAATAGGAGCTGCTACAGGACCTGAGCATGTGACCCCCAACCTACAATGAGAGGTTGTCCCATGGGCATGCTCAGAAGAAGAACAACAGGACTATGTCCCAGGGATGCCCGCTTGCCACTGATCAGTGCTGGTTACAATGGCTGAGCCTGGAAGGACAGCAGTAACCAGCTGCACAGTATAAGCTTGAACCAGATGCTGGGACCGACGTCTCTGCTGAGCAGACTCCACTGCGGCTGGAGGAGAATGGGAGATTGCAGCAGAGATGATTCGAGATTCCCCCTGTACAGCGGCGGGAACTCGACACCTAACAGTTTGTAATTAAGGAAGCTTATGTTTAACAGCATCTAAACTCTTACATTATGTAAGCTAGAGATGATTGACATTGAGGACCTAACAGTATGTGGACCTAATATTTTCCAAAACCTATATTAATGACAGCTAGATAGTTGAAATATAATATTTAATTCCTTAGAGTAGAGCTGAGCAAATTGATTTTAATAAAACAATTTGATTCCAAATAAAATCATATACATTTCCCCTAAAATTCAGATTCTAATAAATCCAAATTTTTGGAGATTCGAGATGTTCAAATCAAGCAAAAGGGTGTCCATGGGCCAGAATTTTTGCTTGATTCAGAGGGCTAGTAAGGGTTGTCTTTCCATTACACTGGTTAACACATAAAAATCATCAGCAAAGGTAATATGTCAGTTTTATGGAGTTTGACGTCCCGATTCCAAAAATATGCTTAGTTTTGCTCTATCACATAAAGTTTCTGAGATTGAAGTATTTTTGTTATGTTATTTCTTCATTTTCAATGTATGTGGTTTTTCCAATGTTATTCCCATTTCTTTGCTCGTCTTACTTAATTGTGAATTTTCTTACAGGGACAACATTAGTAAAGGTTTTAGTGAGTTTTATGGGAAGGAGTATTGACAGTGCTGTCAACCAATGACTGCTTCTTGGAAAGTCACATGCTATGGGGAGGCGCTAACTGTTATGAGGCGGTAAGATTTGGGTCAGTCAGAAAAGGATGGTGATGGCAGTAAGGACTGGTATTTGAGAGTGACAGAAGACCGGCCTCTACAGGGATCTGAGCCCTGCCACAGGGAGATAGCAGGGAAGGCAGCGGACAGCCGCCATTGTGAGAGGATTTTCACTGCATTTCTGGGAGGGGAAGTATCCTCAGAGGGAAGAAAACAGCTCAGCCACTGAGGTGTAACTGAGTGAGGGTCTCCACATAGAGAGAACCTGAAAGCCACCGATATCACACTGAGAAACTGCCTGTCTGCAAATGTTAATTTGTAAGGAATAAGCTGACCCGCTTACCTCACAACTGTATATAGTTATCTACCAGATTACCTCCAGTAAAATCAGTTCTAAATACAAGCTGCCTCTGTCATCTCTGGGGAATATCTACATATAGGTGGTCGGATTACTGCTGAACCCCCCCCCCCCCCCCTACACACACACACACACACACACATTGACCTGGATGACATCAGGAACCAGGGCATTGCAACCTGATGCTAAAGAGCAATCTATTAGAAAAGAAGAAAATACCAGTTGCTATTGGTTGACTAAAAGACAGAAAAGTTGCACTTGTTTGGCCTTGTTGATTCCCATTATTGTTTATTTCCCCCAAACCTACTCCTGAGTGAGTGAAGTTGGATTGACGGTGATCACTCAATCGCTATACTGGGATTACCAGCGTGGCTAAGGCATGTATAATAAGGTGGCATCTACCACCAGAGTCTAAAAGTTAAAGAGAGTAGGAGAATAGAAGAAAATGTGCCTACTATGGAGCATATAGGGAAAGCATGAATGGTGTAAGATCATAAGTTATCCCGTTGCACTGAAAATACAAAAGCAGCAAAGAATCCCATTGGCCAGCGACATAAGAACTGTTTAATGTAACAGATGAGCATTATTGAAAAGCCTCAGTCATTTTAAAATAACTTTTAGAGATTGGAGAAATGTATAATATTTACATCTACATAATACTGTCACGAAGTGACTGTCCTGGTGTAACACAACCTGACGGGTCGGTCACAAAATGATGGAACACACAAGGGTACACCGGGGACTGTTGTGAATTCTGTGGTCAAGCTCCCTCCTGTGGTCGTGAGTGGTACTTCGGCTGGTTCTGTCCATGAGCTTCCTCTGGTGGATGTGAGTGGGGCTGCGGCTTCTGAGTTTCCTTCCTCAGGTGACGAGGTTAAGTCGGTTAGGTGCTGCTCTATTTAACTCCACCTAGTTCTTTGTTCCTAGCTTCCAGTCAATGTTCCAGTATTGGTCTTGATCTCTCCTGGATCGTTCTTGTGGCCTGTCTGCCCTGCATAAGCTAAGTTCTGCTTGTGTTACTTTTGTTTGCTATTTTTTCTGTCCAGCTTGCTATATTGGTTTGTCTTGCTTGCTGGAAGCTCTGGGACGCAGAGGGAGCACCTCCGTACCGTTAGTCGGTGCGGAGGGTCTTTTTGCGCCCTCTGCGTGGTTGTTTGTAGGTTTTTGTGCTGACCGCAAAGCTATCTTTCCTATCCTCGGTCTATTCAGTAAGTCAGGCCTCACTTTGCTAAAATCTATTTCATCTCTGTGTTTGTATTTTCATCTTTACTCACAGTCATTATATGTGGGGGGTTGCCTTTTCCTTTGGAGAATTTCTCTGAGGCAAGGTAGGCTTGTTTTTCTATCTTCAGGGCTAGCTAGTTTCTCAGGCTGTGCCCGAAGCGCCTAGGTCTGGTCAGGAGCGCTCCACGGCTACCTCTACTGTGGTGTGATAGGATTAGGGATTGCGGTCAGCAGAGTTCCCATGTCTCAGAGCTCGTC
Source organism: Ranitomeya imitator (assembly GCF_032444005.1). Lineage (NCBI taxonomy): Eukaryota > Metazoa > Chordata > Amphibia > Anura > Dendrobatidae > Ranitomeya > Ranitomeya imitator. Next base: position 685,511,625 of record NC_091285.1, read on the forward strand.
CTATGTTATTAGTAACTATCAGGTCATTTTCAGTGCTCTTAACCACCAGGTCCATTGTGGTTCTAAATCACCAGTTCATAACAGTACTGGAGGCCCAAAGTACTAATGCTTCTCAATAGAGGGAAAGGAGAAGTTCTGAGACCATTTTTTTTTCTCTGCACTGTGTTTTGTCTTTCCTTTCCCCTAGACATTTGGGTTGTTCAGGACACAGGTGTAGTGATGGACATTAAAGGTCTGTCTTCTTGTGTGGATCATCTCACTGCAAGAGTACAAAAAATTCATGACATTGTGGTTCAGAAATCTATGTTAGAACCTAGAATTCCTATTCCTGATTTATTTTCTGGAGATAGAGCTAAGTTTCTGAATTTCAAAAATTATTGCAAACTGTTTCTGGCTTTGAAACCCCGCTCCTCTGGTGACCCAGTACAACAAGTTAAGATCATTATTTCTTTATTACGTGGCGACCCTCAAGACTGGGCATTTTCCCTTGCGCCAGAAGATCCTGCATTATGTGATATTGATGCGTTTTTTCTGGCGCTCGGATTGCTTTATGATGAACCTAATTCAGTGGATCAGGCAGAGAAAAATTTGCTGGCTCTGTGTCAGGGTCAGGATGAGGTAGAGATATATTGTCAGAAGTTTAGGAGGTGGTCTGTGCTCACTCAATGGAATGAATGTGCGCTGGCAGCAATTTTCTGAAAGGGTCTCTCTGAAGCCCTTAAGGATGTCATGGTTGGATTTCCTATGCCTGCTGGTCTGAATGAGTCTATGTCTTTGGCCATTCAGATCGATCGACGCTTACGTGAGCGTAAATCTGTGCACCATTTGGCGGTATTATCTGAGCATAAACCTGAACCTATGCAATGTGATAGGACTTTGACCAGAGCTGAACGGCAAGAACACAGACGTCGGAATGGGCTGTGTTTTTACTGTGGTGATTCCACTCATGCTATCTCCGATTGTCCTAAGTGCACTAAGCGGTTCGCTAGGTCTGCCACCATTGGTACGGTACAGTCGAAATTTCTTTTGTCCGTTACTTTGATCTGCTCTTTGTCATCCTATTCTGTCATGGCATTTGTGGATTCAGGCGCTGCCCTGAATTTGATGGACTTGGAGTATGCTAGGCGCTGTGGGTTTTTCTTGGAGCCCTTGCAGTTTCCTATTCCATTGAGAGGAATTGATGCTACGCCTTTGGCCAAGAATAAGCCCCAGTACTGGACCCAATTGACCATGTGCATGGCTCCTGCCCATCAGGAGGATATTCGCTTTTTGGTGTTGCATAATCTGCATGATGTGGTCGTGTTGGGGTTGCCATGGCTACAAGTCCATAACCCAGTATTGGATTGGAAATCTATGTCTGTGTCCAGCTGGGGTTGTCAGGGGGTACATGGTGATGATCCATTTCTGTCTATTTCATCATCCACCCCTTCTGAGGTCCCAGAGTTCTTGTCGGATTACCGGGATGTATTTGATGAGCCCAAGTCCAATGCCCTACCTCCGCATAGGGATTGCGATTGTGCTATCGATTTGATTCCTGGTAGTAAGTTTCCTAAATGTCGACTGTTTAATTTGTCTGTGCCTGAGCACGCCGCTATGCGGAGTTACGTAAAGGAATCCTTGGAGAAGGGTCATATTCGCCCGTCATCGTCGCCATTGGGAGCAGGGTTCTTTTTTGTGGCCAAGAAGGATGGTTCGTTGAGACCTTGTATTGATTACCGCCTTCTAAATAAAATCACGGTCAAATTTCAGTACCCCTTGCCACTGCTGTCTGATTTGTTTGCTCGGATTAAGGGGGCTAGTTGGTTCACCAAGATAAATCTTCGTGGTGCGTATAATCTTGTGCGTATTAAACAGGGCGATGAATGGAAAACAGCATTTAATACGCCCGAGGGCCATTTTGAGCACCTGGTTATGCCATTCGGGCTTTCCAATGCTCCATCAGTATTTCAGTCCTTTATGCATGACATCTTCCGAGAGTACATGGATAAATACCTGATTGTATACTTGGATGATATTTTGGTCTTCTCGGATGATTGGGAGTCTCACGTGAAGCAGGTCAGAATGGTGTTCCAGGTCCTGCGTGTGAATTCTTTGTTTGTGAAGGGGTCAAAGTGTCTCTTTGGTGTTCAGAAGGTTTCATTTTTGGGGTTCATTTTTTCCCCTTCTACTATCGAGATGGATCCTGTTAAAGTTCAGGCCATTTATGATTGGACTCAGCCAACATCTCTGAAGAGTCTACAAAAGTTCCTGGGCTTTGCTAATTTTTATCGTCGCTTCATCAATAACTTTTCTAGTATTGCTAAACCGTTGACTGATTTAACCAAGAAGGGTGCTGATGTGGTCAATTGGTCTTCTGCTGCTGTGGAAGCTTTTCAGGAGTTGAAGCGTCGTTTTTCTTCTGCCCCTGTATTGTGCCAGCCTGATGTTTCGCTCCCGTTCCAGGTCGAGGTTGATGCTTCTGAGATTGGAGCAGGGGCTGTTTTGTCACAAAGAAGTTCTGATGGCTCAGTGATGAAACCGTGTGCTTCTTTTCCAGGAAGTTTTCGCCTGCTGAGCGTAATTATGATGTTGGCAATCGAGAGTTGCTGGTCATGAAGTGGCCATTTAAGGAGTGGCGTCATTGGCTTGAAGGAGCTAAGCATCGCGTGGTGGTCTTGACTGATCACAAGAACTTGACTTATCTTGAGTCTGCCAAACGGTTGAATCCTAGACAGGCTCGTTGGTCGCTGTTTTTCTCCCGTTTTGACTTTGTGGTTTCGTACCTTCCGGGCTCTAAGAATGTGAAGGCGGATGCCCTGTCTAGGAGTTTTGTGCCCGACTCTCCGGGTTTGCCTGAGCCGGCGGGTATTCTCAAAGAGGGGTTAATTTTGTCTGCCATCTCCCCTGATTTGCAGCAGACAAAATTTGTTGCGGAGATACGTGGAACCTGTGGTTCCATCCGTTGATCCTCCTGCCCCGGTTTTGGTTGAGGGGGACTTGGAGTATATAGTGGAGAAGATTTTGGATTCTCGTTTTTCGAGACGAAACTCCAGTACCTGGTTAAGTGGAAGGGTTATGGTCAGGAAGATAATTCCTGGGTCTTTGCCTCTGATGTTCATGCTGCCGATCTGGTTCGTGCCTTTCATTTGGCTCATCCTGGTCGGCCTGGGGGCTCTGGTGAGGGTTCGGTGACCCCTCCTCAAGGGGGGGGTACTGTTGTGAATTCTGTGGTCAAGCTCCCTCTTGTGGTCATGAGTGGTACTTCGGCTGGTTCTGTCCATGAGCTTCCTCTGGTGGATGTGAGTGGGGCTGCGGCTTCTGAGTTTCCTTCCTCAGGTGACGAGGTTAAGTCGTTAGGTGCTGCTCTATTTAACTCCACCTAGTTCTTTGTTCCTAGCCTCCAGTCAAGCTCTTGCTCTCTCCTGGATCGTTCTTGTGGCCTTGCTCTCTCCTGGATCGTTCTTGTGGCCTGTCTGCCCTGCCTAAGCTAAGTTCTGCTTGTGTTACTTTTGTTTGCTATTTTTTCTGTCCAGCTTGCTATATTGGTTTGTCTTGCTTGCTGGAAGCTCTGGGACGCAGAGGGAGCACCTCCGTACCGTTAGTTGGTGCGGAGGGTCTTTTTGCGCCCTCTGCGTGGTTGTTTGTAGGTTTTTGTGCTGACCGCAAAGCTATCTTTCCTATCCTCGGTCTATTCAGTAAGTCGGGCCTCACTTTGCTAAAATCTATTTCATCTCTGTGTTTGTATTTTCATCTTTACTCACAGTCATTATATGTGGGGGGCTGCCTTTTCCTTTGGGGAATTTCTCTGAGGCAAGGTAGGCTTGTTTTTCTATCTTCAGGGCTAGCTAGTTTCTCAGGCTGTGCCCGAAGCGCCTAGGTCTGGTCAGGAGCGCTCCACGGCTACCTCTACTGTGGTGTGATAGGATTAGGGATTGCGGTCAGCAGAGTTCCCACGTCTCAGAGCTCGTCCTATGTTATTAGTAACTATCAGGTCATTTTCAGTGCTCTTAACCACCAGGTCCATTGTGGTTCTAAATCACCAGTTCATAACAGGGGACACTTTAACAACGGTGGGCCCTGATGGTAGGGAACGGGGAATGGGCACCTCCTGCACTCACCTGAGGCTGTGCCCTGATCTTACTACTGTCCCTATACGGGTTCTTTCAACCCATCGCCGACCAGGATACCTTGTCCCTCACTTGCCCTGCTCTAATCCCTATGTAGGGAACTGGCAGGTGAGAGCACTGGTCCCACCGCTGCACTAGTACAACACTGGGAAAGTTACACAACAAAGGGACAAAGAAACAATAACAGCACACTTAGCTTTCTCTGCTTAAATGCACTGCGCAGCAGAGTAAGGCACCAGGAATGAGGATTCAGCTGCAGAACCAAAGCACTTAACCAGCAGCAATTCCAGAAAGGTTGGTATCCAAAGGACCTGTATAACCAACAGTCAGCTGATGCACCAGGTGACCTTTTAAAGGAAGGTAGGAGTGGTAACAAACTTCAGCTGACCAAGCAGCAATGCAATGCAATATCACCAGCGGCCACCGGGGGGAAAAAACTGCATTAACCCCCAATGACCAGAAAGGAAAAAACATTTTAGTCTGAAGGAAAACATCTGCCACAGATCCAAACATAGATCGTGACAATACCCCACTTTCAATGAGGGGCCTCTGGACCCTCAACACTGGACCCCACCAGTAAACAACCTACAGTGAGAACATCTCGATTCACCAGAGTTCACCTCCTCAGTCACCTGACCCTCAGGCTTACGGTGAACACAGCACGATGGAGATGACAACGTAGGTGGCACAAATCTCCAGAGTGCCGACCTGTGGAATGAGTTGTGTATGGGCATTACTGAGGGTAACTCCAACTGGTAAGTCTTAGGATTGACAATGGCTGACACCCGATATGGCCCTTTTACCCTTGAACTCCAGATTCCAGTTCCACACTTCCACCTGATATTTTTGGTGGACACCCATACGTAATCATTCACACACAGGTCCGTACCTGAACGTTTATTTTCACGCATGCGTCTGCCACAAGATGGTGAACTCTTTACAGAACCGACAACAGAGGCGTCCCCCTGTGTCACCAAACTCACACCCCCACTATGCACCGAGGGAACCACCACCCTCCTCTGACCCTTCCTCGTAAGAGGTCTCTGACATACCGGGTTTGAAAGTAGTGAGAGTAGACTCTTGCCCCTACTCCCTTCAAGCACCTCTACTGCCTCCACTGGAGAAGAAGGGGTAGGTTGTAGAAGGACGGCTGAGATCGTAGCTCCTGGGCAGCAGTCCTCATACAACTGACCCCAGCTGACTACTTCTCTGGACCGCCAGTCTATGACCGGGTTGTGTCTTTTCAACCAAGGGAGACCTAAGACCATGGGAGTTGGTATGCCCTCCAAGATGTAGCATGACAGGGACTCTTCATGACAAGCCCCTATACGCAGATGTATATTGTCTACGACTTGGGTTATGCTCCCCTGACTGAGTGGGGCGGAGTCAATGGCCTGAACGCTTAGGGGTATAGCTAGCGACCTACTCATCAGGCCATAGTTCTGGACAAAACGAGCATCCACCAAATTGACTCCTGCTCCACTGTCCACAAGCACCGGAATATTCTCACTTACGCCACCTACAACCACCTCAGCAAGTAAGGTACAGTGAGTCGAAAAAATGGAGGAAATATACACTCCCTGGTTGCTTTCTTCCACACATCCAGGGGGGCATGGCTTTTTAGATGGAACAGGTATCTTGGCCCGAGCTGGGCAGACATTGATAAAATGACCAGTCTGCCCACAGTAAAAACATGCCCCCACACCACGGCGAAGCCCAGACAACCCCGTTTGGGAAGCAACTCCTCCCACCTGCATGGGTTCGTCCACCTGGTCAGGTGTGTCCTCCTCCCTAGCAAGGACTACCGGGGGCACATTTGGTGTATGCCTCTCTCTCAAGCGTCTATCCACCTGGATGGCAAGGGACATGGCGGCCTCTAATGACCTGGGAGTGGCGCACTGTACTAGAGTATCTTGCAACCTAGGGGACAGACCCTGCACAAAATGGCTCCTAAGGGCCGGGTCATTCCACTGTGTGTCAGTGGCCCACCTCCTGAACTCTGAACAGTACTCCTCCGCCGGCCGAGCCCCCTGCTTGATCTTACGGAGACGGGATTCTGCCAAGGAGACGCAGTCCGGGTCACCATACACCAGCGCCAGAGCCGCAAAAAACTCATCCAGGGAGAAGGCCCAGGATTGAGGATCACCCTTAAGAAGGGAAACGATGATTCCCACCCATTGTTCCTCACTCCCTGATGAACGAGGGCGGAGCCTGAAGTATAACTTACAGGCTTCCTCAAAAAAACAAAAATTTATCTCTCCCACCAGAGAACCTGTCAGGAAGAGATAACTTGGGCTCAGGTTGAGCATTTGCCTGGGCCGAAACCCAAAACCCCACCAACTGCTGCAGCTGCTGCACCACCTCACCACGCAGCACCTTAAACTCGTCGGTGAGGGTCTGAAACAGTTGGGAAAAGGCCTGCATTTGAGCCATGGCTCACCAGAAAAACAAGTGTCGGTTGGTTATAATGTCACGAAGTGACTGTCCTGGTGTAACACGACCTGACGGGTCGGTCACAAACCGACGGAACACAGAAGGGTACACCGGGGACACTTTAACAACGGTGAGCCCTGATGGTAGGGAACGGGGAATGGGCACCTCCTGCACTCACCTGAGGCGGTGCCCCGATCTTACTACCATCACTATACGGGTTCTTTCAACCCGTCGCCGACCAGGATACCTTGCCCTGCTCTAATCCCTATGTAGGGAACTGGCAGGTGAGAGCACTGGTCCCACCACTGCACTAATACAACACTGGGAAAGTTACACAACAAAGGGACAAAGAAACAATAACAGCACACTTAGCTTTCTCTGCTGCAATGCACCGCGCAGCAGAGTAAGGCACCAGGAATGAGGATTCAGCTGCAGAAACGAAGCACTTAGCCAGCAGCAATTCCAGAAAGGTTGGTATCCAAAGGACCTGCATAACCAACAGTCAGCTGAAGCACCAGGTGACCTTTTAAAGGAAGGTGGGAGTGGTAACAAACTTCAGCTGACCCAGCAGCAATGTAATGCAATATCACCAGCGGCCACCGGGGGGAGAAAACTGCATTAACCCCCAATGACCAGAAAGGAAAAAACATTTTAGTCTGAAGGAAACCAGATCTGCCACAGATCCAAACATAGATCGTGACAAATACATTATGTAATAGGTGGTCAAGGCTAAAAAAAGGTAGCCACTATAATCAGTTGCCTTCAAAATGATCTTATCTCAGATCTTCCTCTCAGAGGACCTACAATCCAACCCAAGAGACACAGGCGATAAATAAAAAGATGTCCAGAAACAACATATAGCACAATGCGTGCTCTATATAAAGAAGAACAATTAACATGTCCCTGTTGAGGAAAAGTATCTACTGATTTTATGTTCACCTGGGATGGAGAAAACCCTTATAATGTGTATATATAAGTATACATATATATTTAAGAGACGGCAGCTGTTCTACTCACTGAAGTTATAGGTGTATTTTATTTATTTTTTACACCATTTTTCACACTGTCATGCAGATGACAGTATGGGAAACAACCGATGTTTGGGGTGAATAACCTGAACAGTAACATGGACTTCTCGGAGAGAAGTGTTCGGGGTCTGTGCCCAAACAGTAGGTGTTCGGCATGGATCCCAAACTTTACTGTTCAGGTGCACTCATCTCTACTTGGTAGTTGGATGAAATATTATACTGTATGTCATCAGAAACTCATTCTAATATAATCAATTTCAATATGAGTTTAAATTCGAATGAATCCAAATTTTTAAAGATTCAAATTGCTCAAATCCAGAAAAGTGGTGGCCAAACAGCAAGTTGTTGCTGGATTCTGAAGGTCGATAAAAGTTTAAAAAGACAACAAACTTTTATATTAATTTCTCTTTGGACCTTCATAAAGAGTGCTTTGTCTTTCCATTGCTTGTCTGCTACCTTCTCCCATTCCGGCTCTCCAGCACTGTTGCTCTGCACTAGACCCTGTCCAATCAAAGTATGGCATTGGTGTGTCATGCCCATACATTACCATGTGCAGTGTGATAAGTATCATTAATGTCATTAATGGCGCATCATGCCTTATGTGGATGCATGGGGTAGAGTGAATAATGGCACTGACAGAGGTTGAGTACAAGAAGAAGATAGAAGAATAAAGAAAATAAAATGAAAACAGAAGAGTCTACCAGAAGACCAATGAGAGTGGAATGCTGAAGGCCAAGGAAAACTGAATAAAGGATACAAACAAAACTTTCCTGTCAGAATAGATTTGCATAGAACTTGTTTAATGCAAATAGAGTTTCCTAGGAAAATTCTAGTGTTAGGACTGGCGGAACGCACCAAGTATAAGATGAAATAATATTGGTGCGTTCGCAGTACGGGGTCCACCGTGCAGGTGAAAAACCTGCTGCTAGTAAATGGCAGCGCTATATGGCGGTGGAAGCGAACCCTGTAAAGCCACAGGTCCGCAATACCGCACTAATAAGTGCAAGCAAGGAGTCAGCAAACTCAATCCCAAGGCTCAGGGTTGAAGTCCGTACAGACTACTTGCGCACCACACCGCAACTGGGTGTGTTAGGTATAGTAAGAGCACTGAAGTGCGAACTGTGCCGTGCTGGCAGACACCACTAAGTACCCGGACGTGGGTTAGGAAGTGCACTACTGGCGCGTGGCGCCGCACTGGCGGTCACAGCAATAGACGCTGATTTGTGTGTGACACATTGAGTGATTAGTCGGGCGCTAGGTAGCAGCCATACTCCTTACGCGAACAGTCATACAATAGGGTAGGGGTATTTAATGAACGACTTGCACTCACAACAAACACACATATACAAATGTACACTAGCGCATGGCCGTGCGGTCATGCAAAGCTTATATAGCTGCAGTACGTTCAGGACCCTCCAATAAAGGACCAATGGGCAGCTGCCACAGAACTTAGCCCTTTCAGGACCCTCCAGGAGAACCAATGGGAACTGCTGCAGCATCTGAGCATGTGACCCTCGATCTCTAATGGGAGATCTCACGCTGGGCATGCTCAGAAGGGAAAAAGTAGGACTTTGTCCCAAAAGTGTCCGCTCGCTGCCGCCCAGCACTGGCTTTAATGGCAAAAGCTGGAGAAGCACCAACAACAAGCCTAAACACAGAGTGAGACTGAGCCAGATGCAAGGACAGATGTCTCTGCTGAGCAGGTTCCACTGCGGCAGGAGAAGAATGGGAGACCGCAGCAGAAACGGCCCGAGATTCCCCCTGTGTAGAAGCGGGAACTCAACCCCTAACATCACACCCCCTCCCAGGCCCCCCCCTGGGCCTCACTACGCTCGAAGGCAGCAATGAGCTGCGGAGCCTGATTGTGCTCAGCAGGCTCCCAGGATCTATCCTCAGGACCGTAAGTCCACCAAATAAAATTTTTTGCCACGAACCACCTTGCACCGCAAAATAGCGTTCACCTCGTAATCGTCCATAGACGAACCCGACGTCCCGGTAGATGACTCAGAAAACCGGGACATGTACACGGGCTTAAGGAGGGACACATGAAAGGTGTCGGTTATACCTAGGTGTGGAGGAAGGGCTAGACGGTAAACCACAGGATTAACCTGTTCGAGGACCTTGAAGGGACCCAAGTAGCGAGGAGCAAACTTAGTGGACTCAACACGCAGCCTGATTTTACGAGCGGAGAGCCACACTAAGTCGCCAGGATCAAAGGTCGGAGCAGGGCGCCGATGTGCATCGGCGGAAGACCTCATTCTCTCCTTGGAGGCCCGGATGGCATCCTGAGTGCGGTCCCAAATGCCTCGTGCTTCCACTGCCCAGTCTGCCACCCTGGAGTCAGCAGAGGACACGGGCATAGGCACTGGAACCCGTGGATGCTGGCCGTAATTAAGGAGCAAAGGAGTCTGACTGGTGGAATCGGCTACAGCATTGTTAAGGGCAAACTCTGCCCACGGTAACAAGGATGCCCAGTCATCCTGCCTGGCAGAGACAAAATGTCGCAGATATGTGACCAAGGTCTGGTTGGCTCTCTCTACCAACTCATTTGTCTCGGGATGATAAGCAGAAGAGAGATTTAACTCAATAGTGAGAAGATGACAAAGCTCTCTCCAGAACCGAGACGCAAACTGAGGACCACGATCACTGACAATTTTGTCCGGCATACCGTGAAGGCGGAAGATATGTTTAATAAACAACGCTGCCAAGACCCATGCAGAAGGTAGCCGAGGAAGCGGCACCAAATGCACCATTTTAGAAAAATGGTCGGTGATTACCCAAATGACAGTACAGCCATGTGACTTGGGCAAACCCACCACAAAGTCCATCCCGACCATCTCCCAGGGCCTGTCTGCCACCGGCAGAGGATATAACTAGGGTTGAGTGAAACGGGTCAGCTAGACTCAGAAGTCGCCGACTTTTGGCAAAGTCAGGTTTCATGAAACCCGACCCGACCCCTGTGTGGGGTCAGCCATGAGGTCGGTGATCTTCTGATCTGGAATTGGCATTCCGATACGAGTTCCGATATGTTTAAGATATCGGGAATCGGTATCGGAATTTATATTTAAGTGTAAAATAAAGAATAAAAATAAAAAAAATTGATATACTTACCCTCGGACGCGCCCTGGTTCTCACCGGCAGCCTTCCATTCTAAAAATGAGTGACTGAAGGGCCTTCGATGACGTCGCGGCTTGTGATTGGTCGCGTGAGCGGTCACATGGGCGTCACGCGACCAATCACAAGCCGCGACGTCATCTAAGGTCCTTCAGGCGCTAATTCTTAGGAAGGAAGCGTCCGAGAGTGCGTCCGAGGGTGAGTATATTCCTAATAGGTATATACTCACCCTCGGACGCGCCCTGGTTCTAACCCGCAGCCTTCCTTCCTAAGAATCAGCGCCTGAAGGACCTTAGATGACGTCGCGGCTTGTGATTGGTCACGTGACGCCCATGTGACTGCTCACGCGACCAATCACAAGCCGCGACGTCATCGAAGGTCCTTCAGGCGCTCATTCTTAGGAAGGAAGGCTGCCGGTGAGAACCAGGGCGCGTCCGAGGGTAAGTATATCAATATTTTTTATTTTGATTCTTTATTTTACACTTAAATATGGATCCCAGGGCCTGAAGGACAGTTTCCTCTCCTTCAGACCCTGGGAACCATTAGAAACCCAATGCACTGCATTGGGTTTCGTGTTTCGGCCGACCCCGACCCCGACTTTTCTATAGGATCGGCTGATTTCACTCGACCCGACTTTTGAAAAAGTCGGGTTTCGTGAAACCCGACCCGATCCTATAAAAAGAAAAGTCACTCAACCCTAGATATAACAATCCAGCTGGCCGTTGACGAGGAGACTTATTATTGGCACAGGAGACACATGCCCAAACATAGTCTCCAACATCACGAACCATATGTGGCCACCAGTACATTCTCGCCAGCAACTCAGATGTTCTCTTTGCCCCAAAGTGTCCACCCACTCTGGACGAATGAGCCCAAGACAGAACCTCCGGTCGCAAATTGATGGGAACAAAAGTCTTGCCCGGAGGCACAGACTCTAGCGAAACCAGAGCTATGGTTCTCAGACTCTCTGAAGGGACAATAAGCCGAGGCTCCTCTTCCTCCTCCTCAGTTGACACAAGGGAGCGAGAGAGAGCGTCAGCACGAATGTTCTTCTCCCCGGCGAGATAATGGAGAGTGAAGTGGAACCGGGAGAAGAACAAGGACCATCTGGCCTGACGAGAATTCAGCCGCTGGGCTGTACGCAAATAGACCAAATTTTTGTGGTCCGTGAAGACTTGGAAGGGAAACCGAGCACCTTCCAAAAGATGTCTCCACTCCGAAAAGGCCAACTTCATTGCTAGCAACTCCCTATCCCCGATGCAGTAATTTCTCTCCGCTGGTGTGAAGGTCTTTGAGAAGAAGAAGCATGGATGCTTCCGACCTTGAGCATCCTTTTGATAGAGGACTGCTCCAGCACCAATGGATGAGGCATCCACCTCCATAAGGAATGGCTTATCCACATCGGGACAATGTAAGATGGGAGCGCTAGCAAAATGGGACTTTATAGAAGTGAAGGCCTTGGAGACCTCTTCCGACCACAATTTGGGATTCGCTCCCTTCTTGGTGAGGGATACCAAGGGAGCTACCAAAGTTGAGAAGTGGGGGATGAACTGGCGATAATAATTTATGAACCCCATAAAGCACTGCACCGCTTTAAGAGAATGGGGTTCTTGCCAGTCCATCACAGCCTGTAGTTTGGCAGGATCCATAGCCAATCCCTGAGCCGAGATGATATAGCCCAGGAATGGTAAAGACTCCTGCTCAAACACACACTTCTCCAACTTTGCATACAGGGAACTGCTGCAGCATCTGAGCATGTGACCCTCGATCTCCAATGGGAGATCTCACGCTGGGCATGCTCAGAATGGAAAAAGCAGGACTTAGTCCCAAAAGCGTCCGCTCACTGCTGCCCAGCACTGGCTTTAATGGCAAAAGCTGGAGAAGCAACAGCAAGCCTAAGCACAGAGTGAGACTGAGCCAGACGCAAGGACCGACGTCTCTGCTGAGCAGGCTCCACTGCGGCAGGAAAAGAATGGGAAATCACAGCAGAAACGGACCAAGATTCCCCCTGTGCAGAAGCGGGAACTCGACCACTAACATCTAGTAATTCAAATATGAATCTCATTGTAGAGAAATAGCAAAGGGAACGGAAAGGAGCAATAGGGTGTTATCATGATAAAAATATTATTAAAAAAAACTGTTGAGTTGACCTGATTTAATTATGTAAGACACAACACTGAAAAGCCATACATCAAAATCTAGCTGCTGTAGCCCCATTAGGAATTTATACTAGCATCGCAGTATAATAATTAAATCTCCTTTAATCTCGAATTTGAACATCAGCAGATTTTTTTATCTCAACTCTCCGGCCATTTTTCATTTATGTGCCAATCCACCAGTAAGGCCGGGGTCACACTTCCGAGGGTGATGTGAGAAACTCACACGAGTCTCTCGCATCAGTACCCGGCACTACCACATGCTCCGGTCCGGAGTGACGGCGGCAGTGTTGGGTATTAATGCAAGAGACTCATGCAAATTTCTCACATCACACTCGCAAGTGTGACCCTGGTCTAATTGAGAGACTCTGTTACGCACCCATCTCAACTCCAAGGTCAGACTTTGATCCCTCTCCTTATGGCTGTAGTTCATTTGCTGTACTTCATCAGGTTTCATAAGTTGCTTGGTATACCTCACTAACTTCATCATCCAAGGCCATTTAAGTCTGACTTAGATATGGTGACGATGACTGAGTGTTTAGTCAGGATTGTGTTCAAGCTCAATTTTTGTGTTTTTTTCTTTGTGTTCAGATACTGTTTGTCAGGTTTGCCACTTTCAGTTCTATTAGCTTTAGCGAAAGAAACAAAATTTCTGTCTCCAACAATCCAGAGCATCTTTAAAATCTCCTTCTAGACAGGCAGTAAAGGAACCTAATGCAAAGTGTTGAGAAGGAATTGTTATAGGACAAAACATCCTGACTCCTTTTTTGATGGACTTTATTTATATTGTGGTGAGCAATAGAGATTAGTGGATCAGTCTCTGAAAGATTGTCTTTGAGTCAAATTTCCAAAAATATGCTAATAACTGCGAATTCAAACACTTTGCCGTTTAATTTGTGAGGATCACCCAAAAAAATTACCAGCGCCATTTCACATACTGCTGAATACTCACAGAGTGGGATAATGACGACAGATATGACCATGTAGAGTAAACCATAATGCCCTACAAGTATCAGAATTACATCTTCTAGTGCAGGCAATCAGGAGGGCTGTCATGGCTCGATTTGCGGATTCGATCTAGTGACTTATTGCAGCGTGGTCAGTTCTCCTGTCTGCTGAGCTATTGCCCTTTTTCCTCTGTGCACATGCTAAACGGTTGCTTTTGTTCTTGTTTTCCATTCTTGGTTATGCTTGAAATGTTATGCCCAAAGTAAAGACAATCATCTTCGGTCCTTTGCGAAATGCATCCTTGGGAACGGAAGCAGCTGCTTGCACCACTGAGAGTCGGGGGCCGTCGGAAGGTAAATATATCCCTATTTTTTATTTTTATTCTTTTTTTTCTTACATGAATATGGATCCCAGGGCCTGAAGGAGAGTCTCCTCTCCTCCAGACCCTGGGAACCATCCAGGACCACTCCCTGCACACGCCGTACCCGGCGTATAAGACGACCCCCGACTTTTGAGAAGATTTTCAGGGGATAAAAAGTCATCTTATATGCTGGAAAATACAGTATACTTTTATTTATAGCCCTATCTTTGAGCTGAGCTGTTGCTACGGTAGGGATAAAAATGTCTCATTGGACACATTCTGGCTTCAAATCTATGAACCTGTGTTCGCCCCTCATTGTTGTTATTTAGTTTCATCAGTGGATTCACATCCTTTATTTATTTGTTTGATTTCATTATGATTGAGCTTTATGTCTCCTCATTCTCCACCACTAGATCACCAGGCTTAACGTCTTCTGTGCCGCTACAGGCAGTCCGTGTTTTGGCAAGGGTGTCTATGATGCTCATAGTATATTTAACAAAAATGTATCCCCCTTGGGGAAATGTTTGCCAGCCCATGCACTGCGTGTTTGGGCATTACAAGTGTAGGAGATACAATCCTTTACATTGGGCCTAATTTTTAATGAGGCCTTCAGCAATTTCTCCTCATTCTCCACCACTAGATCACCATGGTTCTCGTGTTCCGTGCTGCTGCAGACAGTCAATTTTTTGGCAAGGGTGTCTATGATCCCCAGAGTAGTTTTTTTAAAAATGTACCCCCCATGGGAAAATGTTTGTCAGCTTATACACTTAGTGTATGAGCATTACTTGTCTAGGAGACCCGCTCCTTAACATTGGGCCTAGTTTTTAATAATGCCTTCCTCCACATATCATCATGCTGCTACAGCCATTCAATTTTTGTGCAAGGGTATGATACCCATGAATAAATTTTTAAATTTTTTAAACTGTAACCCCCATGGGGAAATGTTTGTCAGCCCTACCACTTCGTGTATGGGCATTACAAGTCTAGGAGACATGCTCCTTTACATTGGGCCAAGTTTTTAATGAGGCCTTCAGCAATGTTTCACCACCACTAGATCACCAGGCTTAACGTCTTCTGGGCCGCTACAGGCAGTCCAAGCTTTCGCAAGGGTGTCTATGATGCCCATAGTATATTTATAAAAATGTATACCTCTTGGGGAAATGTTTGTCAGCCCATGCACTGCATGTGTGGGCATTACAAGTCTAGGAGACTCACTTATTTATATTGGGCCTAGTTTTAATGAGGCCTTCAGCAATGTCTCCTCATTCTCCACCACTAGATCACTACACTGAACATGTTCTGTGCTGCTATAGGCAGTCCAATTTTTGGCAAGGGTGTCTATGATGCCCATAGTATATTTTTTAAAAATGTATCCGCCTTGGGGAAATGTTTGTCAGCCCATGCACTGCGTGTATGGCCATTACTTGTCTAGGAGACCCGCTCCTTATCATTGGGCCTAGTTTTTAATAATGCCTTCCTCCACATATCATCATTCTCAGCCACTCGAACACCATGGTGAACGTGTTGTATGCTGCTACAGGCTTTCAATTTTTGGGCAAGGGTGTGTATGATACCCATGAATAAATTTTTTAAACTGTAACCCCCATGGGGAAATGTTTGTCAACCCTAGCACTTCGTGCATGAGCATTAAAAGTCTAGGAGACACGCTCCTTTAAATTGGGCCTACTTTTTAATGAGGCCTTCCTCCACCTCTCATAATTTTCCACCACTAGATCACCAGGTTTCACGTGTTCCGTGCTGCTACAGACAGACAATTTTTTGGCAAGGGTGTGTTAGGTGTTGAGTTCCTGCCGCTGCACAGGGGGGATCTCGAACCATCTCTGCTGCAGTCTCCTATTCTCCTCCAGCCGCAGTGGAACCTGCTCAGCGGAGACGTCGGTCCCAGCATCTGGCTCAGCCTGATGCTGTGCGAATGGTTGCTGTTGCCTTTCCAGGCTCTGCTCTTGTAGCCAGCCCTGGTCAGCGGCAAGCAGGCTTTTCTGGGACTAAGTCCTGCTTTTCAGGCACTGAGCATGCCAACGGGATGACCTCTCATTGGAGGTCGGAGATCACACGCTCAGGCCCTGTTGCAGCTCTTATTGGTCCACCAGGAAGGTCCTGTAAAGCTGCAACTATAAAAGGTTTGCATGGCCGAATGTATCAATGTGTTTGGCTTATGCCAGTGGATACTATACCACTCTATATATATGTGGTTTGAGGCTGTAGCTTTGGGACTGTACACTCAGGCAGGCAGCTAGCATCAGTGGGGGCAATTAGCCTTGGCTTAGCATCTGGTTCCTTCATGTGTGCGGTTAGCACAGAAGAGTTCCAGAGAAAGCACAACCCGTAGTCAGGGTAATAGTTTTGTGTACAGCATGACTCTATGAGTCAACAGAGATCGCTTCCAGTTCACACGGGGTGAAGCTTAACCCACGTGTGAGCTCAGAGGTTATCCGCCGTTACTTTGCCGCATATATCTCTGCACGGTGGACCCCGGGCTGCGAACGCACCTTGTAGCTACCTATCTATACTTGGTGCGTTTCGCTAGCCCTAACAGGGTGTCTATGATCCCTGTTAAATATTTTTAAAAAATGTATCCCCCATGGGGAAATGCTGGTCAGCCTATGCACTTAGTGTATGGGCATTACGAGTATAGGAGACCCGCTCCTTTGTGATGGGACAGTTTTTTTTTTATGAGGCCCTTATCCATGGTTCTTCCAAGAGGGGATTGGTGTGCATGCAAATTTGGGTTAAGGCGGCCCTTGCATTCAATGCATAAGGAAACAGTATGACAGTACAACTGAAGAATGTGAAGTGGGTTTTCCCGTGGCCATCCAGTACCTGGCTTCAAAGGATTCTTGGGGTGCATATGACTGGGTAGCAATATAGGCCTTGCAGTCAGTACATAAGAAAACAGTATGGCAGGACCAACTGAAGAATCTGAAGTGGGTTTTCTTGTGGCCATCCAGTATCTGGGTTCAAAAGGATTCTTGGGATGCATATGACTTGATAGCAGGGCAGGCCTTGCATTCAATGCAACATTTTTTCAGGAAGCCCTCCTGTACCTCTCGTAAAAGAAGTATTGTGGTGCGTCATAATTCTTAGCAGCCCAGCCACTCACTGCACAGGCAATAACAGCATAGGAGACCCACTGTTTAATAATGGCCCTTTAAGAATATTAATGCCGCCTGATGCCCTTCTAAAAATAGGCTTTGTGAATGAAAGAGTTCCTCCTTCATAAATGAAACAAGATGGGTCTGCTTATGTGTCACACACCACATGGCCAGCTAGGGGTGTTAAATGTAACAATGACATTTCCCAGTGAATGCATTTGTATTGGTTGAAAGCAATGTAAAAGTTGAAAAACGCATCAAAAACGATGCGTGTGAACATAGCCAAAGTGGTGGAGGAACATTTTGGTCTGGAGTTAATTATTTTGCCTTATATACAACTTATTACCCTGGAAAGGATGTACCTTAACATATTTCCCTGCAAAATCCACTTTGGTTTTGTATGTTTGTTGGTGCACCTGTACAAATGGCGTTAAACTCTGACTACATTGCTTACAGCTGTTACATAGGAGTCAGGAATGCTTCCAGGGGCGATCCCCATGATGTTCCCTTGTCAGTTGAGCAGTGGTTCCATAATTTTCTGACATTTTAAGACCTTACAAGGACCCCCGGGGGGGATCGCGGTAAAAATACTCGGGTTTCCAATAGACTTACATTGGACTCGTTGCTTGGGTCGAGTACCCGAGTATTCCAATCTGCTCGACCCGAGCAACGAGCACCCGAGCATTTTAGTGCTCGTCCATCACTAATCATTACATAATTATATATTTCTCCTGATAATGTCTCCAGTGGGATTGAGCCGGTGTCATTTCCTCCAGCACCGACCTGGGTAATTATCAGTGAGATTCCCAAGACAGACAGGAGCTTCCATATAATAAGTGACTGCATTAACAACAGGAGAAAGTGTTGGAAGGATATGAGGTGAGTGCAGAATTCACCTATTGGGCTAATACTGCGAGATTTAGGGACTGGGTACTGCTGACCTGTGAATCTAATCCTACCATGGGTAATACTGACTGTTCAGCAGTGTATCTACTCTTATAGAGTGTGATTTTGACTTCTGAGCTGTTTTTCCAATCCGTCATGAGTGATACTGTCTGCTGAGCTGTGTACCTAATCCCTTCATGTGTGATACTGCCAGTATGATCATGCTGTGGAATAAGCTGTGTAGTGGGTAGGCAAAGGGATAAATGCAGTAAGAGACAGTGACACAAAAGTTTTGATCACGCTGGGCTTTTTTGGTGCTTTTTTTAAGACCTTGCGTCCATTGCACCTCTTTGAGGCAAGTGGACCTCAGTAGTCATCCATTTAGAGGACACCTTTTGCCTCTTCAGACACTTTCCTCCAACCACCATCCACACAGTGTGCTCCTTTCTTTCACCTGTAATGATCCAGCCTAAAACTTGTACTGATTGATGACTACAGAACACTAGGCCAGAAAGGAAGGACAGGCCTGTTACCCAAACCTGCCTATCAATCCAGGCCTGAACACATGACCTACCAAAGCCCCATGCTTTATTAGGGACAGCCTCCATTTCATGATGTCTTATTACTCACTCAGGTTTTCCCGTATGAGATACATACTGTTTTTCCTGGAGACTAATATGAGACAAATCTTTAGGAGATATAGCAATTAGTTGAATAAAATAGTTCATAGACTGCAGGACCAGAAACCTGCAAACCTTCACAGAAGACAGTTAGCAGAGATCTGATCTGGTGACCACAGACTACCAACATGGCCACTGGATAAGAGTTATATCATAGCAATCTTTCACGAATCCATGAAATTCGGTCTGTGCTCAGATCAGAATACCCAGCCCGTCTGCTAGGTCTCCTCATCTGAGATAACCGGCTCATAGACGTATTGTATGTACATGTCCTCCTCTCTCTTGTAACCTAATGATATTACACTAGGGAGCACCTTCTCTATCCCTTCCTCCCTTTTTTTCAAGAAGTAGCATTATTCATGGACATCATTGAGGAAGCTGACAGCTGAGGTCACTCAAGTTCTAGTGACTTTCTTGAAATTCAAGGTTCCATACGAATTCGAACACTTTCAGATTTTATTCACCAACTAAACCAGCCCAGAACCATATGTCACAAAAGGGAAGCAACAGAGAGGAAACTGCTGTTGTTTCAGGCAGCTAGGGGGGCTTCCCCTACTATGACACCACATCCCAGTTTAATGAGTGGATTATCATACTTTGCACAATGTTAGTCACTACACCAATTGGGTCATCGTAGACGAGCAATTCCCAGTGGGTCACAGTCATGCATAGCACTAGTCATATGTACAAGTAATGGTGCTGTCAAAGGGGTCCTGGAGTCTAAGACGCCCTGTAGTGCCCGGGAGTAGAAAGGTTGATAGTTGGTTTGGAAATCCTTTGGAAGTGAGTTGATTTGGCAAGGGAGGTTGTCCAAAGATAATGTTTTTTGCATTAGCAATTGAGGTTAGATGGTAGACCAAGAGAAGCTGTTCCAATTGAGTCATCATTAGGATAGATGTTGAGGACAGTGTTATATGTTTAATCTTTTGATTCTTCCAAAGTGAAGGCAGTGGGGACAATGTCAGAAGATCCTCAGCCATACCTTTTTCTAAAGCTAATAATGATTGCGATTCAGACTGTGAGTGGCCCTGCGTTTAATCTCCAAGATGCTCTCTTCGTAGGCTTTAGCATTGACTAGAGTCATGATGGTTGCACAAAAAAAAAAAAGAATTGGAAGAGCTAAACTTTCCATTGCTCTCTCCTGGAAGAGTACTGGGAATGTATTTGTAGAAGGTTATTCCGGTGCTGCCTATTTCTGAAATGGAAATATCTACATATACCTGTCGAATGTGTGTGTGATTGATGGAGGTAGATCTGGAATAACCCTTTATTAAAAGCGTTGAGCTGATTAACACTTACCAGATTCTCATATTTGTATCTGTCAGCATGCCCAAAAATCTGGGTGTGATCAACTGTGATTGAAAGTGTTCATTTTTCAAGATATTTGTTAACTTCAATACTTCGAGCCATTGGTTAGAGAAGGCTCCTCAGCGGCTACACTTTGGTAGAAGGTGGAAAAAAAGGGTGTTGAGTGAAGCATATACTATATGACTGTTTTTCAACTGATTGTATGTTTCTTTGAATCTGAAAATTGTACGAAGATGGTATCTATAAAGAGGGGAATCTGGACTCTGTGAAGGTGACGCCTTGATAAAGGGTTTCCAATATCTTGGTTCCAAAAGCTATTGACCTCCAAGGAATCCCCAGCCAATAATCTAAAGGTAAGGTTAAGACTTTTAAGTTTGTTAAGTATGTAATTGAAATGTTGCTATTATTATCTAGTGTCTTTTTTTATCATGGTAGACTACATGTTTAGGTCAATTTTAAGTACAGGAACGCTAACTAAAGGGGTTACCCACAGAATAAGTGCGGAATTGTGCTGGAAAACATGCAGCACCTCCTGATTCATTGCCTTTTTTATAGAGCGCAGTCAGACAGCCATATAACCGGTGGCTCTCCTGATCAGAGTGTGGCAGCATGCATTTCTATGCAGCTGTCACTCTTCGGTGAGGAGAGCCGCCAGCCAGTCCGAACGTTGCAATGTACTCGTCATCCGTATTTTATGGCTGTCTGACTGCACCCATAAAGAAATGTGCATGGAAATTGAAGTCTTAACTCTGTCACAAAGGCTCTTCATTTTGAGTTATCTAAATGAGTTTCTGAAACAAGGAGATACATTAATAACTTCGATTTCTGCACCTTTCTTTTTGAGAACTTAGTGGTTTTGGCACACATCGAATGCATTGTGACTAGTGTTGAGCGATACCTTCCGATATTTGAAAGTATCGGTATCGGATGGTACCGGCAAAATATCGGATCTCGCCGATACCTATACCCGATACCAATACAAGTCAATGGGACACAAATATCGGAATGTATCCTCAATGGTTCCCGGGGTCTGAAGGAGAGGAAACTCTCCTTCAGGCCTTGGGATGCATATTAATGTAAAAAATAAAGAATGAAAATAATAAATATGGCTATACTCACCCCTCCGACGAACCCTGGCTGTCACCGCTGCAAGCGTCCACCTCCGTTCCTGAGAATTGCAGTGAGTGAACGACCTTCGATGACGTCGCGGTCAGGTGACCGCTCACCTGACCGCGACGTCATCGAAGGTCCTTCACTCACTACATTCTCAGGAACGGAGGCGGACGCTTGCAGCGGGGACAGCCAGGGTTCTTCGGAGGAGTGAGTATAACCATATTTTTTATTTTTATTTTTTATTTTTTACATTAATATGGATTCCAGGGCCTGAAGGAGACTTTCGTCTCCTCCAGACCCTTGGAACCACACGCACCGCACACTCCGATACCGATTTCCGATATCACAAAAATATCGGAACTCGGTATCGGAATTCCGATACAGCAAATATCGGCCGATACCCGATACTTGCAGTATCGGAATGCTCAACACTAATTGTGACTGATTTACAAAGAGCAGCTTTGTACATGCTAGTTTTAATGAAGTGGCACGTCTAATTCATTAGGCCGGGCATGCCACTTAATGAGTTAAGTGCATCTTACTGGCTCCATGCTCCTCCACCAAGAATCTATTCTTGTCTCGGACTGTAGTACATTTCTGTTGAAAATTGTGCCACTAAAGTAAATTTTTATGAATAAAACGAAAGGGTGCATCTTCTCCCCACTATGACGATGGTAAAGCTGACCGGGACTAGCATGAAAATGTTGATTGTCGCAAAACTTTTGTGCAACTTCAAAATTACCTAAAAATGTTATGGCTTATTAAACTATTTTATACCAGAAAACTGTAAAAAAAAAACACCTCAAGGAATTAGTGTTTAGTTTCTATAAAAGTAAATTTATTTGAAGCTTTAATTCATCTGTAAGCTGAAGAAATGAATGAAATAGAGGATGAGGATTTGGGGGAAGAGATGGTCTTCAAGTTTATACATAGTAATTTATATATTTATTTACTAGAGTTGATTAAAAAGATTTGTTGAATCCATTAACCATGTCAGTAGTCTGTAGCTACAGGATCCAAGAATTGCAGATCTCTACCAACCTGCTGGCAGTTAAAGCCCTTCTTAGGATTACTAGGCCCGCTGCGACATCATAGTTGCGGCATGACACTCTAGAACCAGAAATAAGAAGACGCGCCCGTGATGTTGGGAGGTAGAAGACAGTGCGTAGGGCTTTGGTCCCCCATTCAAGGTCTACTGATGAGAAAACTTGACTATGGGCCTGCCAGTCTTTCTGTTCAATTGTTGTCTTTATGGTCATAATTTAATACGCATGACGTTTACAATTTTTCTACTGAGACAACACAACCGGTCAACGCTACATTCCCGTGTCTACAGAATGCATAACCCCAAGTCAGATGAATTCTAGTATAATATACTATTGTTCTGATTTCGTATTGTAAACCCTACAATACCATCTCCACGTATGACCTCTTGTTCATCTAACGCCTCATTTCCTACAGACAATGCGACTTCTCTTCATGCTGTGCTTCTTACAACTCTGTGACTGCATTGGACATGGCTGCCGACTGGACAGCAGCGAGCTCACGGGCATGTCCTTGGATGGGAATATAATAATCGGGGTGGTGATCCCCGTTCACGTGGACAAAGTATACACCAAGATCAGTTACAAGGAGAGCCCTGAACCTGTCATCTGTAAGACGTAAGATTTGTTCCTCAGCTGTTGTTGAGGTTCTCGCTAAGGGTTCAGATAAAATTGTACTAAAGGGGTCTTCCATTTTTATGTAAATAAAGGATAAGGTATATTTAGATCAGACATTTATGACATTTATGGAAACAGGAACACATGGGCTATTTGCACAGTGAACAAGTCTGTAAGAACATGTTCACACACCACCAAGAAATCTGAAGACACAAAAGAGAATGGTAAAACCAAAAACAATGTGTTCCTGTTTCCATGATTGTTCTCTTGTGTCTACAAGACTGGGGAGTTCCACCACTCCTCTTGGGCTAGCTGCACAAAAGCTGTTCTGCCCTGTATGCACACATGGATTTTTCCTCTCTGAACCCTGTTCACACAGGTAATATACAGATGATCAGGTTTTTAAATACATCAGATAGGGATTGCATACATTAGTTAGGACTGCTCTGATAAGGGTATACCGTGAAGATTGGTAGAGCAGCTTAGTATACATTTTTTGCAAAGAACGTATCAACCAAATACCCTGTTATTTACATCTTTTACTAGCACTTGCGGATTACTGCAAACATTTTTTCAAACTGAGTGTTTTTGGTTTTACCATTCTCTTTTGTGTCTTCAGATTTCTTGGTGGTGTGTGAACATGTTCTTACAGACTTGTTCACTGTGCAAGTAGCCCATGTGTTCCTGTTTCCATGATTGTTCTCTTGTGTCTACAAGACTGGGGAGTTCCACCACTCCTCTTGGGCTATCTGCACAAAAGCTGTTCTACCCTGTATGCACACATGGATTTTTCCTCTCTGAACCCTGTTCACACAGGTAATATACAGATGATCAGGTTTTTAAATACATCAGATAGGGATTGCATACATTAGTTAGGACTGCTCTGATATGGGTATACCGTGAAGATTGGTAGAGCAGCTTAGTATACATTTTTTGCAAAAAACGTATCAACCAAATACCCTGTTATTTACATCTTTTACTAGCACTTGCGGATTACTGCAAACATTTTTTCAAACTGAGTGTTTTTGGTTTTACCATTCTCTTTTGTGTCTTCAGATTTATGACATTTATTAGAAAGCTTGTGTTAAGATAGGTGGATATAAAAAGTGCAATGATAACAATTGCGCCCAGACCTTGGTGCCCAAGGAGGACCCAAACCAAATTCACTTCTACCCCAAAAGAAAAAACTAAATGCCAGTTTTATAAATGGTACCCGGTGAGGGGACGGTGTCCTGGTTTATATTATGTCCTGGGCATTGATGCCTCATTTCTGACTCATTGATCATTGATCTGATTGCTCATTGATCACTGTCTGTATAACGGAACTAATAGTGAGGTGGATTGTTCTTTTACTCTACTCTCAGACTGCTCCCTTTGTTATCTTGACATGAGGCTGCCAATCAATCGTCTCTTTAATACCCAAAAATGTGCTCTGGCTTAAAATTTTCTGGCTTTAATCTATGGGAGAACCATTCACTAAGTGTTTAGTTTCCCTACAGCACCCCCAAAGGAGAAATACAGTATTGCACAGTTATCAGTTAAATCAATGAGCTGCCAAAGTAGTAAAGAGATGAGTTGGGTCCTCCAAAGGCGCAGGCATCATTGATAGGTCTTTTTTTGACTGAATAACAAATAAGGATCTTGATAGACCAAACCTTTCGAAAAACTTAGAATTTCTTAATTTGGTTTGCAAAAATTAGATAATTTAAGCCTCTCGGAATGTTGTTCTTATTTCATGGTGAAGGAGGATCTCTGTAAACTACTTCATTTTAATAGATTAGAACTTTACATATCCAACATTGTTTTCATGCCAGAGGCATAATTTAATGCCCTCAGGTCATAATTAGTGTTGAGTAGTGTTGAGCGATACCGTCCGATACTTGAAAGTATCGGTATCGGATAGTATCGGCCGATACCCGAAAAATATCGGATATCGCCGATACCGATATCCGATACCAATACAAGTCAATGGGACATCAAGTATCGGAAGGTATTCTCATGGTTCCCAGGGTCTGAAGGAGAGGAAACTCTCCTTCAGGCCCTGGGATCCATAGGGATGTGTAAAATAAAGAATTAAAATAAAAAATATTGATATATTTACCTCTCCGGCGGCCCCTGAACTCAGCGCGGGTAACCGGCAGGCTTCTTTGTTCAAAATCAGCGCTTTTAGGACCTGAGAATCACGTCCCGGCTTCTGATTGGTCGCGGGCCGCCCATGTGACCGCCACGCGACCAATCACAAGCCGCGACGTCACCGCAAGCTATTAACGCGCTCATTTTTAAAAATGAGCGCGTTAATGACTTTCAAAGACGTAGCGGCTTGTGACTGGTCGCGTGGCCGCGACCAATCACAAGCCGCTACGTCTTTGAAAGTCATTAACGCGCTCATTTTTAAAAATGAGCGCGTTAATAGCTTGCGGTGATGTCGCGGCTTGTGATTGGTCGCGGCCACGCGACCAATCACAAGCCGCTACGTCTTTGAAAGCCATTAACGCGCTCATTTTTAAAAATGAGCGCGTTAATAGCTTGCGGTGACGTCGCGGCTTGTGATTGGTCGCGTGGCCGCGACCAATCACAAGCCGCTACGTCTTTGAAAGTCATTAACGCGCTCATTTTTCAAAAATGAGCGCGTTAATAGCTTGCGGTGACGTCGCGGCTTGTGATTGGTCGCGTGGCGGTCACATGGGCGGCCCGCGACCAATCAGAAGCCGGGACGTGATTCTCAGGTCCTAAAAGCGCTGATTTTGAACAACGAAGCCTGCCGGTTACCCGCGCTGAGTCCAGGGGCCGCCGGAGAGGTAAATATATCAATATTTTTTATTTTAATTCTTTATTTTACACATCTCTATGTATCCGATACCGATACCCGATACCACAAAAGTATCGGATCTCGGTATCAGAATTCCGATACCGCAAGTATCGGCCGATACCCGATACTTGCGGTATCGGAATGCTCAACACTAGTCATAATCCAACCCGCATGTAACCTCAGCTATAGTTGTGCACCTACATTTTGCTCAATACTTCATCAGTTTAAGTCATATTTGGGAGTACTTACTTTAACTCCTGCGCGTCTTGGCTATTTACCAGTTTTTTGCTGTCATTTTTTTCCTCTCCTTAATCCAAGAGCCACACATTATTTATTTTTCAATCAGTGAAGCCATGTCAAGTCTTGTATTTTGCAGGACAAGTGGTAATTTTGAGTGACACCTTTCATTTTATCACGTGATTCACCGCAAAACAGGAAAAAAATTGCAAGTGCGTTGAATGGTTGAATTGCAGAAAAAAAGTGCAATTTTACAATTTTTTTTTTTATTTGCCATATTTAAAATATGAGAAAACTCACCTGACAGTATAATTTGCCAGGTTAGTACGATTATGCAGATTCCAATCATCAAAAACGAAGAATGAAAGTCGCATTTAGAACCCAATCAGTAAAAAGAAAAGCAGATTTTCTTAGGTACAGTAATATTAAAATGTGGGTAAAGATGGAAATAAGCACTCAGAGGACAAAAAAGTGGACGCAATACACTGGGGACAGATGGGAGATGTAACAAAAGTAGCAGCAAAGTATCAAATAAATATCAATATAATCTAATGCATGATAATTAGTTTGATCACAAGAAACTAATCATGAATGTATATAGAGGATTGGATCCTTAAAAAAATAGCATATAGCAGGAAAGGCAGATAAGAAGTATGATAAGAAAAGATAATTATAATATTAATAAATAATAATAAAGTGCAGGTGCCTATCTGGCCACCTTAAATCACTGGTGACCATGTGAGATAATATATGGCAGAGGAAAAGTAATAGTGCATGGCAAAAAGAGAAAAAAAAATGTTTTTTGTCAATAATAATGTCAAATGCTGCCCCAAGGATGCGTCCACCCCGACGCGCGTTTCGGCGTCTGCCTTCGTCAAGGGGTGACTCAAGGGTATATTTCTCTATATATATTCATCATTGATTTTTCTGATATATGACCAGCTCAAAATAATTATCACACATTAGATTATATTAATATTTATTTGATACTTTGCTGCTATTATTAATAACATCTTTTTGTTACATCTCCTTTTTGTCCCCAGTGTATCGCATCCACTTTTTGGTCCCCTGAGTATTTGTTTCCACCTTTAACCACATTTTATTACTGTACCTAATAAAATATGCTTTTCTTTTTACTGATTGGGTTGTAAATGCAACTTTCTTTCTTCGTTTTTGTTATGTACCTTGCCGATATGCTCTTTATTATATCTACCGTATATTACACATGTAAATGGCAAAAACAGGAATGCACTTTGCTACTTACTAAGTATTTTAGTCGTGCCATTTATTCTATTTTGTGTATTTTGTTTCTGAGTTTATTGTGACTAGCTTTCAATTATGCACAGTTTTTTTTAATTTAAGAGGTGGAAAAAAAATTGAAAATTCGAAAAAACTCCAACTTTTTTTTGTCTCCCATAGCATTCAATTTTTCAGCATGGGGGGCTGTGTGAGGGCTTAATTTTTTGCTCCCTGTGCTGAAATTTTTATCGATACCATTTGGAGGCAGATGCAATATATTGATCACCTCTCATTGCATTTTATTGCAATATTGTCGCTGCCAAAAAAAAACATAATTCTGGATTTTTTTTTGTTTCTCATTATGCTGTTTACCAATCAGATTCATTTATTTTATATTTTGATAGTTCGACTCCATGTATGTGTATTTTTTATTATTTTATTTTTAAATAGGAATAACATATTTTTTTACTTTTTATTGTACTGTATTTAATAGTCCCCTTAGGGGGACTTGAAGTTGAAATCATCTGATTGCTTGTCCTACACATAACAGCCATTATGTGCGGGGAAAGATGTGGATTCGTATCAGTAGGTCATATGTTGATAAGGGGTTTAAGAAGACATAACTTCAAATAAACATTTAATGTTCTTACTTGGTGTGAATGCCGCTGTTCTCCTGAATCTAGTGTTGCTCTTCCTTACCCTCTCCTTTCCACAGGAGTTATGGATCTCTCTTCCCCATGTGTAAATCTAGTCTTTTAAGAAAATTGCCCAGGACCCACAGAGAAGAAATGAGGAACACATTTAATATAGAAGCCACCGTGTAGATGTGTAGAACTGCAGCTGATGTGAACAGTGACAGAACCCAAAGCGAGCGATTGGTAGCACGCATGGAGTTAAGCGTCACTTAGTGAACTGCACACAAAGCTGTGTCACTCACACACAGTAATGAAATAGATGCTCAGCAGTAGAGCTGTGTCACTCGCATACAGTAGTGAAACAGATGCTATGCTATAAAGCTGTGTCACTCGCACACAGAAAGGAAATAGAATTGACACTAGATATGATCCCTGTTAACCTCACAGGGGATCAGAGCCTGCTCTCGGGGAAAGTAGCAAACAGTGGTCACGCAGTCTGCAAAAGCACACAACAAACTCCTCTCTGGAGGTGCCGGAATTCAAATGGCTAGACACCAGCCCTGAATTCATCCACACAAACTCCTCTCCTGGGAACCGGAATTCTAAAGTCTTACCGCCAACCCTGAGCTCATGCTGACAAAGACCACACTTTTGCATAGACTCATACACATATGTATAGTGTTTGATACTAGCACGCCCGCGTGTGCCTCTGAGACTCTTTTATATGTTCAGTTCATTTCCAGTCAGACAGGACCTTACACGCGGGCGAATCCAGAGCTGCCACATCACCAGCGCTGCTGACAACCGACCACCAATGAGATGTCCCGACATCACGAGCATGCTCAGTAGACTCGTCGCTGTCTACCGCTGGTTACCATAGGCTTGGCTGAAGAGCGAGTAGTAAACAGATGTGGAACGCCCACCAGAGTCCGGTACTCACAGGGGGATGTCACTGTGGCAGCGAGCCAGTTCGTGGCCCTGGGAGCCCAATTAAAGGGAAAAGTCTTTTAATGGTTTAATAAAGTTCGTGTTCGTGATGCCACCTGTGGTATTCGGTCAGTAGGAACTGATGCTGCTTAAAGGGGTCCTCTGGGGTGATGTTATGGCAGCTGGATAGTATAACTTCCCACAGGTGAAGTATATCCCCAGGGCACCCGGTGTATAGGTAAAGATAGTGAGTAGTGCGGTAAGAAATGGAGGACACAGGCATTCAGTCTCTTTACCTGGTTTACTGAAGCTTCAGGCAACCGCAATCCAGAGCATCAGATCACAGGGCAGGCAGAGTCCGGCCGGCTTGGAAGCGAATCCGGAGTCCCCTTTACCAAGTGGAGATGAAAGCCTTCCTCAAAGCACGGTGGTGCTGTAGTCCCTTACTGCCTATGGCTTCTAATAAGGTCCTCACCGTTCCTCTTTGTCCCCCATAAAGGTTAGGACACAAACCTGTAAGACAGGTGACTCGATCCTTTTTACAAGGTCTCTATCATGACCCGGGCCCTATATGCCACTGTGCCTCCTGGGTATTAAGGCGGACAGGTGATTTATAATCCAGCTGTCCTGACAGTTTCTGCTGTGTCTCATGAAGTCCGACACAACCCCGGTCTTCCGGCTACCGGTGTCTGCGCTCATCCAGGGAGGTAGCTAAATCGCTGCTCTGCTCCCCTGGTGTCACTCTTCTGTGCTCCACGCTCCTACATGTCCGCTAACAGTGTTCTTTCCTTCAATATATCTCAATTTTGGAGCTGCAGCAACTCTGGCTGCACGGCCCCATGCATGTCTCTCTGCCCCAGACTGGTCCAGTCTGCTTCCTGGCACTAACTACTCAAATACTCCCTTTTCCTCCAGACCAGAATGTATTTATAGGGGAGTTCACCCTTAATCCGGGTTCAGAGCTCCCCCTTCTTGCCTGGAGTATGAACATGTTGTGTGTATGTGATTACCTGATTAAAGAGATCATTCATCGCTTCCAAGCGTGACATCACTCTCCCAGCAATGCCACTATGACAACCAGGATCCTGGGGCGTCACAGATGAACTGCACGAACCTGAGCAGGACGCTGAGACCGACATCTATGCTCAGGAGCAGCGGCCAAAGATGAATGGGAGACCGCTGATGTAGGCAAGGCTTGGGATCTACACTGTGCAGCGGGAGAATCCCAGTACCTAACACACACTCACTAGGATAAAATAATTAGATTTATTTATGGGAAAGAGGAGGCCATATCTCAATAACGGATCGGAGCAAGAACTAAAAATATTATCTGATTCAGAAGAACATGTTAAAGCCAAATGATTTCCTCCATATTAAGAAGCAGAAAAAGATAAAGGACGCATATTTTTGTTGTGGTTTTTCATTAGTTATTAGAAAACCTATTTTGAGATTCATAGGCATGCAAGAAAAATGTTTTACTGAGACTACAGTAAGCAGGTTAAGTTTCTGTTTAAAAAGAAAAATTAATTTTTCAAGAAATTTGGGAAAATTTGCATCATTGGCAAATGGAACTATTAATGTAAGATAAGTCCAACAAGCCAAAAGTAATTATTATTACTCGATATGATGCTCGGAATAATAATTTCTTGCCTTCATTGTCCTCAGATTCAGGTTAGAGAACTACCAGCGTGTCCAGGCTGTACATTTTGCTGTGGAAGAAGTTAACAAAACTCCTGATTTCTTGCCAAATGTCACGCTAGGATTCCAGGTCTTCGATGCTTGTACAGATCTCCAAAGAGCAATCTCAGGAACCTTGCAGCTGTTGAGCGGATACGGAAAACCTCTCCCTAATTATCGATGTAAGCAGGACATCCGTTTGGCTGCAGTAATTGGACACTCTATATCTACATACACAATGTTACTAGCTCAAATATTGGGGCTATACAGGTACCCACAAGTAAGTGCTGGAGCACCCATGATATTAGGTATCCTTTTAGCGAATGACTTAACCTCTGTGATCATCTTCTAGGGTGTTGGTTAATTTGTAATGATGATTAAGGATCCAGTCGAAGGGAATAGTTATACAGGGTATAGATGCAGGTTGATGAAAGTTTCACATTGTTTTGCCAAAGAACAAATAAAATTCATTAATTAGACTAAATTATGATAAATTTCTTTCCAGAAAATGAGGGATTGCTATTCAATAAATATGCTGTCTTTTTGAAAAGCAATGCTTAATAAACAACTCGTTCTCATCCAATGAAAAACAATCTAGCTTCTACAGATGAACCCAATGACAAAGCATCCCATCGTTGGAGTCTTGGAAGTCTACTTTTCTCTCTAGCCTCCTGGACTTTCTTCGAGAGCTGGCCTTCAATGAATACTAGTTAGTCATGTTTATTTTTAGGGCTTAAGATTATTTTAGCCCTCCAGTATATTTTCTTTAGCCTGACATATTACCCAATCTCTTTAAAGGAAGGCTCCCAACTTGCATTACATGGCACCCATTTAAAAAAAATCCACACTCTGCAATATATAGTAAAGTCTGCCAACATAAGAGGTGTTGGGGTCTTCTTCCATGATACTTTCTTATATTTACTGGGCATATAATAAAGAGTTGCCCTTCATTCTAAAAGCTCAATGCGACTTCATGATGAAACATTGAGGATGATACATCAGAGCTTCATAAAGCTCTGAAAAAATGGGCAGCACTGGGGAGGAGTTGATTGGGGATGAAGAGTGTCGATGGTCACCCATAAATTTTCTATAAAGTTGTTGTGCTTCCTACACCAAAAAAGTTACTTCAATTTTTAACATTTCCGGTAAAGCACATAGAGGTAGATATGATTGAATGAGGACTTAGGAATTAAGGAAATCCACCAAATTTCAAATATATCCCTGACTCAGGTGGACAATATAGATAAAATATAACTTTTATTTATAGAATTGAACATGTAGTGATTCAATTTCACCATGCTTTGTTTAAGTCTATCCAGCTAATAGGTTTGACACTCAAGGTGCTGTATTGTCTACAGGATATTAATTCCAATCTAGATATCCTATAAATCATGGATATAAAGATTTTTCTGCCACCAATACCCCTTCTTCATTTGCATAGAATGCTTATGGTGCAGCTGGGGAGTTGGTCGCCTTAATTCAAAACTCCCGTCAGTGGACACAATAATGTAGCCATGAAATCAAGGCTGTGTATTTCTTTTTGCCACCTTAATCTCTATATATTTACATTAAAGAGCTCTACCCACTAGTAGACAAAAGCAGCAGCAGGTGCTTAAAGGAGGTTTCCACATTGAACAATAATAGCACAGAGGAGTTTGCTACATTCCTCAAATTACTCTCTGAAAATCCAATGTTGTCAAAACTGAGGCATCGGTCAAGGACATCTTTATTTGCCCCAGTGGTATCCAGTGTTGGTAATTTAGTATAACTATAACACATATTGTATGAGTATATTGGAACATGATATCCTTCCAAGCTGGTAATAGTGTATCCGAAGCCTCAATGGGTTTCGCCAACACTTTGTCAGTGGGCACATCAGGAGACTAATTTAAGCACTATATAACAGTACTAGAGTGTATGAATAAAATTCTGCCAGCCACGATATGAGCTATGTGTGTTTAAAGCTTCCACACAACGATGTCCACCAGATCTGGCCTCTCATCTTATCCCTCTCAAGGGACAAATCCCATGCGGTCAGGTCGGGTCACGTGCCTCTGTGTCACTGGAGGTGCTTCCTCAGCCATGGCGATAAAAATGCTGAAGAAGGAAAAAAGCCATCATGGTGTTGGTGATGAAGCACTAACTATGGTTGCCAGATACAAGAGACAAATAGTAAGTGATAAGCAAAGGCAGTAAAACTAGACAGAAGGTTCCTACAAAATGAAGTTGGCAATCATCATAACACCACTACACAATCCCCTCTCAGATGAGGCCATGTAATAGACCCCGCCCATATTATGGGATGATATAATTACCCCCTCATTCCATCACCAAAACATGCCATTGGTACCCACCATTAAACCCCTTAGATTGAATGCACACATTCATCCCCTTCTATTTAGGTGTCCCCGTAATGTTGCTAAAATAGTATTTATCAGATTTATTAGTTCCCGCATACACTGCTACTTTGCCCCTCAGCTAGAACCTAAATATATCCGGTAACTATCCTCTCTATTGTAAAAAAAAATATCTACCAACTAAATATACAGCATCTCAAGATTAAAAAAATAATGGGGTATCTGAGATGGATTAATTTAGGCTCAATGGTGCCACAGTTGTCAATCTAAAAATCCATTGAGCTTTCTTCCTCAAAATATAATTATCCCATCACCCCATCAGGGCTATTGCTTCAATTTCTCAATTCCTTGGAATTTTATGAGTATGAGATTCTCTCAGCTTGCATATGTTTCTCAAGAGGGGTATCCTACTTACTCCGAATGGTACCAATGTGCTCAATGTGCACAAAGGAAGAAGCGATATTGGTGGTAGAAATGCAGTATCTTTAGCCATAAATTTAATCCTCCATTCATTAAGTCTCCAGATTAGAATTATTACTTCATATTAATATTAATATTAATCATATTAATCATATTAATATTCATTTGAGCCCCTTCTTATCCCTCATTAAGACTCTCATACGAAGCACCAATCTTGATGAATTGTTTGTGGTTAATATTCGTGGTGATTATAACTTGAATGGAATCTTTATAGAGATGAGGGAATCTTTTGGAATTTTCACACAAAATTTGATTTGCTGCAAATTGAACGTACAATAAAGTCCACTGGCCTATAAACACATGTCCACCGCTCTTAGGTCTCCCAGGATGGTTTTGAACCCTCTTCAAGCTCTTTAAATTAAACTCAGTCATAGTAGTGTCAAAGTGACCACAACATACATAGATATGGGTAAATTCTAGGATGTTAAAGATTCTCTATTTCCACCTTTGGGGAAAGGTTGTACCAGAAACAACATTTGTCACCTTTCCTATTTGTGATCATTGGAAATCAAACTATTCAGACTCTCATGATCTTAGGAATGAGAGTGTTAGGAGTCGAGTTTCCTCTGCTGCACAGGGGGAATCTCGATCCGTGTCTGCTGCGGTCTCCCATTCTGCATCGGCCGCAGTGGGGTTTGCTCAGCTGAGACGTCGCTCCCAGCGTCTCGCTGAGGCTGATTCTGTGCATAGGGTTACTACTGCCTCTTCTGGCTCTCCTATTGTACCCTGCACTGATCTGCGGCGAGCAGGCTTCTCTGGGGCTAAGTCCCTATTTACACATTTACACATACTGAGCATGCCCAGGGCAAGATCTCTCAGTGGAGGTCTAGGGTCACATGCTCAGGTACTGCAGCGACTCCCATTGGTCCTTCTCACGGAAGGTCCTGCAGGTACTAGGACTAGTTCTGCTTTGCACACTGAGCATGCCCAAGGCAGGATCTCTCAGTGGAGGTCTAGGGTCACGTGCTCAGGTGCTGCAGCAATTCCATTGGTCCTTCTTTCACAGGTCCTAGACGTGCTGCAGCTATTTAAGGCTCGCATGACCGCACGGCCATGCGCTAGTATTGTCTTAAGTTATGTGCTTTGCGCCAGTGTGGTCACATGTGTGTGTGTTCAGGGACCCGGCTGAAATAAGCCCCTAGAATGCTGGCTCCTCTGGCGAGGAGATTGAGTCTGTGTGTATTCAGGGACCCGGCTGAAATAAGCCCCTAGAATGCTGGCTCCTCCGGCGAGGAGTTTTGTGTAATTGCGTGACCACTGACTGCTCTCTGTTTGGGCAGTTAGCCTGTGCCTCTGTGGAGTCTAACAGGGCACAGTGCTTTCCTTTCACGGCTACTCAGTGAATTAACTGAGTTAGTCTATACCGCCATATAGCTCCGCCGTTTGCTAGCAGCAGGTACTCCTGCACAGTGGACCCCGGGCTGCGAACGCACCAATATCAATAAAACATCTCTATTTACTCGGTGCGTTCCGCTAGTCCTAACAGAGAGTTCCAAAGTCCCTTCTGTGAATGGAGTTACATTGCTCACATTGAAAACCGTTCACTCACTGTCAATGAGAGAAGTAGTAAACTTGAATATAATGGAATCATACATGTGCACTTCTGCTCCATTCATATAGGGTCTTTTGAGATCCATGTTCAAGCGCTTAAGGGGCCCTTTATACTTAGAACCCCCAAAATAATTGTTTTTTGGGAATAACACCTTAAACCGCACTCATAAAATATGTAGCCTTCAAAAGCTGTCTAAAAGACCAATACTAGTCTTCTCACTCTGATATTCTTGAATTTTCCAACAGATTAGTCACTTTTCCACCAGTTCCCTTCTTAGCAACCGTATTCAATTCCAGTCATTCTTTAGAACAGTGCCCAGTGATGCTTTTCAGTCTAAGGGTCTAGCGCAGCTGGTGTTGCACTTTGGATGGACCTGGATTGGTCTTTTGGCCATCGATAATGATTATGGTCAACAAGGTATACAAATGATCAAGAATGATATAATAAAAGCTGGGGCTTGTGTGGCTTTCACAGAGACCATAGTTTCCAGTCAACAGGATCGTAACGCCAAACATATTGCTCGGGTGGTTAAAGATTCAACAGCTACAGCGGTGGTCATTTTCTCTACTGATGTAGACTTAGTCTATGTACTGGATGAGATGTTGAAGCAGAACATCACAGGTAAAGTATGGATTGCCAGTGAAGCTTGGGCAACATCACCTTTCTTGTCAATATATAAATATTCAAGACTTCTTTTTGGAACTATTGGTTTTGCCCTCCACAGTGGAAGCATGCCAGGATTTGGAGATTTCCTTAATAATATCAACCCATCCATGGTTGTCGGTAGGCAATGGATACAAATATTTTGGGAAGAGGCTTTTGGTTGCAAGTTCCAAGACCAGAACAGTATCAAAGTCTCTTCAAACTCATCAATAAAAGAATGTACTGGCCAAGAAAGTCTTGAGGGCATACGGAATAGTTACAATGACATTTCTGGTCTGAGGGTGACGTACAGCATTTATACAGCAGTTCATGTGATAGCAAAAGCTCTGCACGATTTGGGTAAATGCAAGGATGAATTTGGACCATTTCTCAATGGAACATGTGCTCACATAGACAACTTTGAGCCTTGGCAGGTAAGGAAGTTCTAGAAAGCTTAATAGAAGATTGAATTCTCACTAGTTTGTTTGTTATATCATGTTATTCATAAAATAATTATTTTCTGTTATTTCAAATTACTTATATAGAGTGCTAATTATTATTATTATTTATTATTATAGCACCATTTATTCCATGGTGCTTTACATGTGAGGAGGGGTATACATAATAAAAACAAGTACAATAATCTCGAACAATACAAATCACAACTGGTACAGGAGGAGAGAGGACCCTGCCCGCGAGGGCTCACAATTGACAAGGGATGGGTGAGGATACAGTAGGTGAGGATAGAGCTGGTCGTGCAGTGGTTGGGTCGAATGGTGGTTACTGCAGGTTGTAGGCTTGTCGGAAGAGGTGGGTCTTCAGGTTCTTTTTGAAGGTTTCCATGGTAGGTGTGTTAGGGCTAGCGGAACACACCAAATAATAAGATGGAATAAGGTGCGTTCGCAGCCCGGAGTCCACCGTGCAGAGATGGAACCTGCTGCCAAGTAATGACGGATTAAATGGCGGTACAATGTGAATACACACACGGGTTAACTTCACGCTGTGTGATGGAAGCGAACCCTGTTGCGTCACAGGGCCGCAGTACCGCATGTAACAAAACTAATAATTAAATAGCACGAGAGTGCGAACTGTGCTGTATTGGCGGACGCCACTAACCACCCTGACTTGGGTTAAAGAAGCGCTCTAATGGCGCATGGCACCGTACTGGCGGTCACAGCAGTAGGCGCTGTTTCGTGTGTTAACGCTGTGAGTTCAGCCGGGCGCTAGATTGCAGCCATACACCTTACGCGAACAGTCATACACAAGGGATAGGTTTTTTAAGGAACGACTTGCACTCATCAACACACACACGATTACAATTGTACACTAGCATATGGCCGTATGATCATGCGAAGCTTATATAGCTGCAGCATGTATAGGACCTTCCAATAAAGGACCAATGGGAAGCTGCCACAGAAGTTTAGCACCTTCAGGACCTTCCTGGAGGACCATTGGGAACCTGTGCAGCATCTGAGCATTTGACCCTCGATCTCCAATGGGAGATCTCACCCTGGGCATGCTCAGAAGGGAAAAAGCAGGACTTAGTCCCAAAAGCATCTGCTCGCCACTGCCCAGGTCTGGCTTCAATGGCAGAAGCAGGAAAAGCAGCAGTAACCCTATGCACAGAGTGAGACTGAGCAAGACGCTGGGACCGACGTCTCCGCTGAGCAGACTCCACTGCAGCTGGAGAAGAATGTGAGTCCGCAGCAGAGATGGTTCGAGATTCCCCCTGTGCAGAGGTGGGAACTTGACACCTAGCAAGGTGAGAGTCTGATATGTTGTGGTAGAGAGTTCCAGAGTAGGGGTGATGCGTGAGAGAAATCTTGTATGCCATTGTGGGAAGAAGAGATAAGAGGGGAGTAGAGAAGGAGATCTTGTGATAGTCAGAGGTTGTGTGCAGGAAAGTATAGGGAGACGAGGTCACAGATGTATGGAGGAGACAGGTTGTGGATAACTTTGCATTTCATGGTTAGGCTTTTGTACTGGAGTCTCTAGGTAATGGGGAGCCAGTGAAAGGATTGACAGAGGGGAGAGGCCGAGGTATAGCAGGGGGACAGGTGGATTAGTCGGGCAGCTGAGTTTAGAATAGATTGGAGGGGTGCGAGAGTGTTAGATGGGAGGCCACAGAGCAGGAGGTTACAGTAGTTGAGGCGGGAGATGATGAGGGCACAGATTAGGGTTTTTAAAGATTCTTGGTTTAGGAATTATTATTATTATTATTATTATTATTTATTGTTATAGCGCCATTTATTCCATGGCGCTATACATGTGAGGAGGGGTATACATAATAAAAACAAGTACAAAAATCTTAAACAATACAAGTCATAACTGGTACAGGAGGAGTGAGGACCCTGCCCGCGAAGGGTCACAATCTACAAGGGATGGGTGAGGATACAGTAGGTGAGGATAGAGCTGGTCATGCAGCGGTTTGGTCGATCGGTGGTTACTGCAGGTTGTAGGCTTGTCGGAAGAGGTTGGTCTTCAAGTTCTTTTTGAAGGTTTCGATGGTAGGTGAGAGTCTGATGTGTTGTGGTAGAGGGTTCCAGAGTAGGGGTGATACGCGAGAGAAATCTTGTATACAATTGTGGGAAGAGGAGATAAGAGGGGAGTAGAGAAGGAGATCTTGTGAGGATCGGAGGTTGCGTGTAGGTAAGTACCGAGAGACAAGGTCACAGATGTATGGAGGAGATAGGTTGTGGATGGCTTTGTATGTCATGGTTAGGGTTTTGTACTGGAGTCTCTGGGCAATGGGGAGCCAGTGAAGGGATTAACAGAGGGGAGAGGCCAGGGAATAGCGGGGGGACAGGTGGATTAGTCGGGCAGCAGAGTTTAGAATAGATTGGAGGGGTGCGAGAGTGTTAGAAGAGAGGCCACAGAGCAGGAGGTTGCAGTAGTCAAGGCGAGAGATGATGAGGGCATGAACTAGGGTTTTTGCAGATTCTTGGTTGAGTAATGAATGGATTTGTGAAATATTTTTGAGTTGAAGTCGGCAGGAAGAGGAAAGGGCTTGGATATGTGGTTTGAAGGAGAGATCAGCGTCAAGGATTACCCCGAGGCAGCGAGCTTGTGGGACTGGGGAGAGTGGGCAACTATTTACTGTATGGATAGGTTCGTTGGGGGGGTCGCGTGAGATGGGGGAAAGATGATGAATTCTGTTTTGTCCATGTTAAGTTTCAGAAATCTAGCGGAGAAGAAGGATGAAATAGTGGACAGACATTGTGGGATCCTGGTTAGTAGTGAGACGATATCTGGTCCAGAGATGTAGATCTGTGTGTCATCAGCATAGAGGTGATACTGAAAACCATGAGATTCTATGAGCTGTTGCAGGCCAAAGGTGTAAATGGAGAAGAGCAGGGGCCCAAGGACTGAACCTTGTAGGACTCCGACAGATAGGGGGCGAGGTGAGGAGGTGGTGGGTGAGTGGGAGATGCTGAATGTCCGGTCTGTTAGGTATGATGAGATCCAGGATAGGGCCAAGTCTGTGATGCCAAGGGATGAGAGGGTCTGTAATAATAGGGAATGGTCCACTGTGTCAAAGGCAGCCGACAGGTCGAGGAGGAGGAGGACAGAGTAGTGTCGCTTGCTCTTGGCAGTTAAGAGGTCATTGGTGACCTTAGTTAGGGCTGTTTCAGTGGAATGGTATGACCGGAAGCCAGATTGTAAGCGATCAAAGAGGGAGCAAGAAGAGAGATGGGAGGACAGTTCAACGTAAACATGTTGTTCCAGTAGGTTGGAGTCATAAGGGAGAAGTGATATAGGGCGATAGCTAGATACAGAGGATGGGTCAAGAGAGGGCTTTTTGAGGATAGGTGTGATGGAGGCATGTTTAAAGCTTGAAGGAAAAACACCAGTTGTAAGTGATAGGTTGAAGAGATGGGTTAGGGTTGGGATGAAGACTGTGGTGAGGTTTGGGATGAGGTGGGATGGGAGCGGGTCAAGTGCACAGGTGGTGAGATGTGATCTTGAGAGTAGAGTGGAGAGTTGATCTTCTGTAATGGTCGAGAAGTTGGTTTTGGAGGTGGAGGGCTGGGAAGTCGGGAGGAAGGGCTCTGGGGGTTGTTGACCAAAACTGTCTCTGATGCTATCAATCTTCTGCTTGAAAAATGAGGCAAAGTCTTCAGCGGAGATAAGTGGGGAGGGAATGTATGGATCAATGAAATATTTTTGCGTAGAAGATGGCAGGAAGTGGAAAGGGTTTGGATATGTGGTTTGAAGGAGAGATCAGTGTCAAGGATTATCCCGAGACAGCGAGCTTGTGGGACTGGGGAGAGTGGACAGTTGTTTACTGTAATGGATAGGTTCGTTGGGGGGGTCGCGTGAGATGGGGGAAACATAATGAATTCTGTTTTGTCCATAATAAGTTTTAGAAATCTAGCGGAGAAAAAGGATGAAACAGCGTGTTAGGGGTCGAGTTCCCGCTTCTGCACAGGGGGAATCTCGGGCCGCTTCTGCTGCGGTCTCCCATTCGTCTCCTACCGCAGGTAAACCTGCTCAACAGAGACGACGGTCCTTGCGTCTGGCTCAGTCTCACTCTGTGCTTAGGCTTGCTGTTGCTTCTCCAGCTTTTGCCATTAAAGCCAGTGCTGGGCAGCAGCGAGTGGACGCTTTTTGAGACTAAGTCCTGCTTTTTCCCTTCTGAGCATGCCCAGGGTGTGATCTCCCATTGGAGATCGAGGGTCACATGCTCAGATGCTGCAGTGGTTCCCATTGGTCCTCCTGGCAGGTCCTGAAAGGGCTAACTTCTGTGGCAGCTGCCCATTGGTCCTTTATTTGAAGGTCCTGAAAGTACTGCAGCTATATAAGCTTCGCATGACCGCATGGCCATGCGCTAGTGTACAATTGTATACGTGTGTTTGTTGTGAGTGCAAGTCGTTCATTAAATACCCCTACCCTATTGTATGACTGTTCGCGTATGGAGTATGGCTGCTATCTAGCGCCCGACTAACCACTCAACGTGTCACACACGTATCAGCGTCTATTGCTGTGACCGCCAGTGCGGCGCCACGCGCCAGTAGTGCGCTTCCTGACCCACGTCTGGGTGCTTAGTGGTGTCTGCCAGCACGGCACAGTTCGCACTTCGGTGCTCTAATTATTACAGTTATCTAACACACCCAGTTGCGGTGTTGTGTGAGCAAGTAGTCTAATCGGACTTCAATCCTGAGTCTTGGGGTTGAGTTCGCTGACTCCTTGCTTGCACTCCTTGGTGCGGTATTGCGGACCTGTGGCTTTACTGGGTTCGCTTCCACCGCCATATTACGCTGCCATTTACTAGCAGCAGGTTTTCACCTGCACGGTGGACCCTGGACTGCGAACGCATCTATTAATATTACATCTTATTCTTGGTGCGTTCCGCCAGTCCTAACAGAACACTAGCGCCAGGGTCTGGCTAGTAAATGGCGGACGATCAGCGTTTACAGCGGTACATCCAGCAGCTGGAGGGAAGGTTGGCGGCTCTTGAGTGTTCAACCTCAGCTGTGGATGTCACTGCTGTCGCTGTTCAGGCTGCAAGTGTAGCCGCAGCCAGTTTGTCCGCTGCCACCCCTGCTCCGACTTTATCCCGTCTCCTGCTTCCTGACAAGTTTGCTGGCGACAGTAAACTATGTCGCGGATTCGTGAGCCAGTGCTCCATACACCTTGATCTCCTGGCGTCACGTTTCCCTACGGAACGGGAGAAAGTGGGATTTATTCTATCTCTCTTGTTGGGCAGGGCGTTGGAGTGGGCAACGCCACTTTGAGAGCGAGATGATCGTGTGGTACAGAGTGCTCCTCTCTTCCTGGACGCTCTGAAGCAGGTCTTTTTAGGACCTCGTGTTACCCACGATACCGCGCTCCAGTTGTTGACTATTACTCAGGGCTTGTCCGTGGTCAGCCAGTTTGCCATCCAGTTCCGGACTCTAGCTTCAGAGTTAGAGTGGCCAGACAAAGTTCTT
Source organism: Ranitomeya imitator (assembly GCF_032444005.1). NCBI lineage: Eukaryota > Metazoa > Chordata > Amphibia > Anura > Dendrobatidae > Ranitomeya > Ranitomeya imitator. Next base: position 685,553,016 of record NC_091285.1, read on the forward strand.
ATTCCGGTGTTCTGGAGGGGACTGGCAGACCACGTGAAGGACGCCTTGGCCACCAGGGAGATACCCGCCACACTGGAGGAGCTTATTTCTGCATCTACCCGCATCGACCTCCGTTTTCACGAGCGGAGGTTAGAGCGGACCCAGTGTAGGTAGAGGTTTCGGCTGGCTCCCACCTTCGCCAGACCTCTTTAATCTCCTGTCTTGGCATCCGACTCCCATGAGGCCATTGAGGTTTCTGGAGCGGGACCTAAGTCTCAGGCCGCTCGAGTACCCGTGGTTTGTAAAAACTGTCATCAACTAGGACATTACGCCAATAAATGTCCACGGCGGTCGGGAAACGATCGCGTCTAGTAACCATTGGGGGAGGTTCACTAGACACAGCTGCATTTTCCTCCAAACTGTCCTTTAAAGGGACAATTCTGTTAGGCTCCTCCACTCTAACAGTCGAGCTTTGTGTGGATTCAGGAGCAGAGGGAAACTTCATGTCCTCTGCTTTTGCTCTGCGCCACGCTATACCTCTAGTAATGGTTGCCAAACCTGTAACAGTTAGAGTTGTGAATGGGGCGACACTTCCACTGCAAATCACACACCAGACTGTTCCATTCTCGCTGTCCATGTCCCCTTCCCACCAGGAGATTATTTCCCTTCTTGTCCTTCCCGAGGGAATGGATGAGATTTTGCTGGGAATACCCTGGCTCCGTTTCCACTCCCCACATATTGAGTGGTCCTCAGGGAGAATATTGGGTTGGAGTAAGTCTTGTATGGGCAGGTGTGTGAGTGAGTGTGTACAGCTTTCTACTACCGAGGTACCCGCAGACCTTTCTTCTCTTCCCAAGTGCTATTGGTGCTATGCTGACGTATTCTCTAAAAAGGCTGCAGAGACTCTACCACCTCATCGCCCCTACGACTGTCCTATTGATCTCTTGCCTGGAGCTGAACCTCCTCGGGGAAGGGTATATCCCCTCTCACTCCCTGAGACGGAGGCTATGTCTCAATACATCCAGGAGAATTTGGCAAGAGGGTTCATTAGGAAGTCGGTGTCTCCTGCTGGGGCGGGATTCTTCTTCGTACAGAAGAAGAACGGGGAATTACGTCCTTGCATTGATTACAGGGGTCTTAATGCTATCACCATTAAAAATAAGTACCCGTTGCCCCTGATATCTGAGCTCTTTGACAGGCTAAGGGGAGCAAAGGTATTCACCAAACTAGATCTGCGGGGTGCCTACAACCTGATTCGCATCCGTGAGGGGGACGAATGGAAAACGGCTTTTAATACCAGGGATGGGCACTATGAGTATCTGGTGATGCCCTTCGGGCTCTGTAATGCCCCAGCCGTTTTTCAGGACTTTGTCAACGATATCTTCCGGGATATGCTTTCCACCTCGGTTGTAGTCTATCTGGATGATATTCTCATCTTCTCTCCAGATATTGACTCCCACCGGAGAGATGTTGGCAGAGTCTTCGAACTCCTACGGGCGAATTCCCTATATGCAAAGTTGGAGAAGTGTGTGTTTGAGCAGGAGTCCTTACCTTTCCTCGGCTATATCATCTCTGCCCAGGGATTGGCTATGGATCCTGCCAAACTACAGGCTGTGATGGACTGGCAGGAACCCCATTCTCTTAAAGCGGTGCAGCGCTTTATGGGGTTCATAAATTACTATCGCCAGTTCATCCCCCACTTCTCAACTTTGGTAGCTCCCTTGGTATCCCTCACCAAGAAGGGAGCAAATCCCAAATTGTGGTCCGAAGAGGTCTCCAAGGCCTTCACTTCTATAAAGTCCCATTTTGCTAGCGCTCCCATCTTACATCGTCTCGATGTGGATAAGCCATTCCTTATGGAGGTGGATGCCTCATCCGTTGGTGCTGGATGGATGCTCAAGGTCGGAAGCATCCATGCTTCTTCTTCTATAAGACCTTCACACCAGCGGAGAGAAATTACTCCATCGGGGATAGGGAGTTGCTAGCAATGAAGTTGGCCTTTTCGGAGTGGAGACATCTTTTGGAAGGTGCTCGGTTTCCCTTCCAAGTCTTCACGGACCACAAAAATTTGGTCTATTTGCGTACAGCCCAGCGGCTGAATTCTCGTCAGGCTAGATGGTCCTTGTTTTTCTCCCAGTTCCACTTCACTCTCCATTATCTCGCCGGGGAGAAGAACATTTGTGCTGATGCTCTCTCTCGCTCCCTTGTGTCAACTGAGGAGGAGGAAGAGGAGCCCCGGCTTATTGTCCCTTCAGAGAGTCTGAGAACCGTAGCTCCGATTTCGCTTGAGTCTGTGCCTCCGGGCAAGACTTTTGTTCCCATCAATTTGCAACCGGAGGTTCTCTCTTGGGCTCATTCGTCCAGAGTGGGTGGACACTTTGGGGCAAAGAGGACATCTGAGTTGCTGGCGAGAATGTACTGGTGGCCACATATGGTTCGTGATGTCGGAGACTATGTTCGGGCATGTGTCTCCTGTGCCAAAAATAAGTCTCCTTGTCAATGGCCAGCTGGATTGTTATATCCTCTGCCGGTGGCAGACAGGCCCTGGGAGATGGTCGGGTAAACCTGCTCAGCAGAGACGACGGTCCTTGTGTCTGGCTCAGTCTCACTCTGTGCTTAGGCTTGATGTTGCTTCTCCAGCTTTTGCCATTAAAGCCAGTGCTGGGCAGCAGCGAGTGGATGCTTTTTGAGACTAAGGCTACGTTCAGACTAGCGTTGTGCTAGTGTGCGTCTGGTTTGCGTCGGGCGACGAAGCGGCGACGCACACGTCATGCGCCCCTATGTTTAACATGGGGGACGCATGCGTTTTTGTTTGTTGCGTTTTGCGATGCATGCGTCTTTTTTGCCGCAAGCGTCGGACCAAGAAAACGCAACAAGTTGCATTTTTCTTGCGTCCGATTTTTGGCAAAAAACGACCCACGCGTCGCAAAACGCAGCGTTTTTGCGTGCGTTTTACCGCGTTTTTGCGTGCGTTGTGCGTTGCGTCGCCGATGCAGCGGCGCACAACGCTAGTCTGAACGTAGCCTTAATCCTGCTTTTTCCCTTCTGAGCATGCCTAGGGTGTGATCTCCCATTGGAGATCGAGGGTCACATGCTCAGATGCTGCAGTGGATCCCATTGGTCCTCCTGGCAGGTCCTGAAAGGGCTAACTTCTGTGGCAGCTGCCCATTGGTCCTTTATTTGAAGGTCCTGAAAGTACTGCAGCTATATAAGCTTCGCATGACCGCACGGCCATGCGCTAGTGTACAATTGTATACGTGTGTTTGTTGTGAGTGCAAGTCGTTCATTAAATACCCCTACCCTATTGTATGACTGTTTGCGTATGGTGTATGGCTGCTATCTAGCGCCCGACTAACCACTCAACGTGTCACACACGTATCAGCGTCTATTGCTGTGACCGCCAGTGCGGCGCCACGCGCCAGTAGTGCGCTTCCTGACCCACGTCTGGGTGCTTAGTGGTGTCTGCCAGCACGGCACAGTTCGCACTTCGGTGCTCTAATTATTACAGTTATCTAACACACCCAGTTGCGGTGTTGTGTGAGCAAGTAGTCTAATCGGACTTCAATCCTGAGTCTTGGGGTTGAGTTCGCTGACTCCTTGCTTGCACTCCTTGGTGCGGTATTGCGGACCTGTGGCTTTACTGGGTTCGCTTCCACCGCCATATTACGCTGCCATTTACTAGCAGCAGGTTTTCACCTGCACGGTGGACCCCGGACTGCGAACGCATCTATTAATATTACATCTTATTCTTGGTGTGTTCCGCCAGTCCTAACACAGCGGATAGACATTGAGGGATTCTGGTTAGTAGGGTGGTGATATCTGGTCCAGAGATGTAGATCTGTGTGTTGTCAGAATAGAGATGATACTGAAAACCGTATAACCGAGAGTCTATGAGCTGCCCCACGCCATAAGTGTAAATGGAGAAGAGCAGGGGCCCTAGAACTGAACCTTGCGGGACTCCGAGAGATAGTGGGCAAGGTGAGGAGGAGGTGTGTGAAAGGGAGATGCTGAATGTCCGGTCAGTTAGGTATGATGAGATCCAGGATAGGGCCAAGTCTGTGATGCCAAGTGATGATAGGGTCAGCAGCAACAGGGAATGGTCCACTGTGTCAAAGGCAGATGACAGGTCCAGGAGGAGGAGGATAGAGTAGTGTCACTTGCTCTTGGCAGATAATATGTTGTGAATTCCGCTCTTGGGCTCCCTCCGGTGGTTGTAAGTGGCACTTTTGTGAGTTCTGCTCTTGGGCTCCCTCCGGTGGTTTTAAGTGGAATGGCTGCTCCTTGGATTTAGCAGTCTGCAGCTGCTTCCACTGATTGTCTTTCTGCTCGGCTATTTTTGCCTGGCTCTTTCCTTCAGCCAGTGCCACTTGTCAATGGTTCCTGGTTGGATTCACATCTCTGCTTGGATTTCCCTGATATCCTGACCAGTTCAGCAAGATAAGTCCTTGCTTTGCTCTTTTCTGTCCACATGTTGTGGACTTAATTGTTCTGTACATTCTATGTTTTTTGTCCAGCTTGTCAGTAAGGATTTATTCAGTTAAGCTGGAAGCTCTGGGAAGCAAATTTACCCTCCACACCTTTAGTCAGGTGTGGAGATTTTTGTAAACTCTGTGTGGATTTTTCTAGTTTTTTAATACTGACCGCACAGTATTCTGTCCTGTTCTATCTATCTAGCTAGACTGGCCTCCTCTGCTATATCCTGCTTTCATTCTTATGTCACGTATGTCATTTCCCTCTCCAATCACAGTCATTATTTGTGGGGGGCTGTCTATCCTTTGGGGATTTTCTCTGAGGCAAGATAACTTTCCTGTTTCTATCTTTAGGGGTTGTTAGTTCTCCGGCTGTGACGAGGTGTCTAGGGAGTGACAGGAACATCCCACGGCTACTGCTAGTGTTGTGTTAAGCTTAGGAACTGCGGTCAGTACAGGCTCCACCTCTTTCAGAGCTCATCCCATGTTGCTCCTAAACCACCAGTTCATAACAGTACAAGTGGCCATTAATGAATTGAATGCATCTCAAAAGAAGGAAAAAAAATTCTGAGCCATTATTTTTTTCTGCACTCTGTTTTGTCTTTTTTTTCCTCTTGAACTCTGGGTGGTTCAGGATTTTGGCGCTGGCATGGATGCTCAGGGTTTGTTTTCTCGTGTGAATCAACTTACTGCAAGAGTACAGAGTATCCAATATTATTTTGTCCAGACTCCGGCTTTAGAGCCTAAAATTCCTACTCCTGATTTGTTTTTTGGGGACAGATCCAAGTTTTTTAACTTTAAAAATAACTGCAAATTGTTTTTTGCTTTGAAACCCCGTTCCTCTGGTAATCCCATTCAGCAGGTTAAAATTGTCATCTCTCTGCTGCGTGGTGTCCCTCAGGACTGGGCGTTCTCCCTTGAATCAGGGGATCCGGCATTGCTGAATGTAGACGCATTTTTTTAAAGCACTCGGATTATTGTATGACGAACCTAATTCTGTGGATCATGCAGAAAAAACCCTGTTGGCCCTGTGTCAAGGTCAAGAAGAGGCAGAATTATACTGCCAGAAATTTAGAAAATGGTCTGTGCTCACTAAATGGAATGAGGATGCTCTGGCTGCAATTTTCAGAAAAGGTCTTTCTGAAGCCCTTAAAGATGTTATGGTGGGCTTCCCTACGCCTGCTGGTTTGAGCGAATCTATGTCTCTAGCCATTCAGATTGATCAGCGTCTGCGCGAGCGCAAAGCTGTGCACCATATGGCAGTGTCCTCTGAGCAGAGTCCTGAGCCTATGCAATGTGATAGGATTTTGACTAGAGCAGAACGGCAGGAATTCAGACGTCAGAATAGGCTGTGTTTTTACTGTGGTGATTCTGCTCATGCTATTTCTGATTGCCCTAAGCGTACTAAGAGGGTCGCTAGGTCTGTTACCATCAGTACTGTACAGCCTAAATTTCTCTTATCTGTGACCCTGATTTGCTCATTATCGTCCTTTTCTGTCATGGCATTTGTGGATTCAGGCGCTGCCCTGAAATAATGGACTTGGAATTCGCCAGGCGCTGTGGTTTTGTCCTTGCAGCCTTTGCAGAGCCCTATTCCTTTGAGGGGCATTGATGCTACACCATTGGGCAAGGGTAAACCTCAGTACTGGACGCAGCTGACCATGTACATGGCTCCAGCACATCAGGAAGATTGCTGTTTTCTGGTGTTGCATAACCTGCATGATGTTGTTGTACTGGGTTTTCCATGGTTACAGGAACATAATCTGGTGCTGGATTGGAAAACTATGTCTGTAACTAGTTGGGGTTGTCAAGGGGTACATAGTGACGTTCCTTTGATGTCAATTTCCTCTTCCCCCTCTTCTGAGGTCCCTGAGTTTTTGTCAGATTTCCAGGATGTATTTGATGAGCCCAAGTCCAGTTCCCTTCCTCCACATAGGGACTGTGATTGTGCGATTAACTTGATTCCTGGCTGCAAGTTCCCTAAGGGCCGACTTTTCAATCTGTCTGTGCCAGAGCATGCCGCCATGCGGAGTTATGTTAAGGAGTCTTTGGAGAAGGGGCATATTCGGCCGTCTTCGTCACCATTGGGAGTGGGTTTCTTTTTTGTTGCAAAGAAGGATGGCTCCTTGAGACCCTGTGTAGATTATCATCTTCTTAATAAGATCACGGTCAAATTCCAATACCCCTTGCCTTTGCTTTCTGATTTGTTTGCTCGGATTAAGGGGGCTAGTTGGTTTACTAAGATTGACCTTCGAGGGGCATATAATCTTGTTCGTATTAAACAGGGTGACGAATGGAAAACTGCATTTAATATGCCCGAAGGCCATTTTGAATATCTTGTGATGCCTTTCGGGCTTTCTAATGCTCCTTCTGTATTCCAGTCCTTCATGCATGATATTTTCCGCAATTACCTTGATAAATTCATGATTGTGTATTTGGATGATATTTTGATTTTTTCCGATGATTGGGAGTCTCATGTGAAGCAGGTCAGGATGGTATTCCAGATCCTTCGTGATAATGCTTTATTTGTGAAGGGGTCTAAGTGCCTATTCGGAGTTCAGAAGGTCGCTTTTTTGGGTTTTATTTTTTCTCCCTCATCTATGGAAATGGATCCTGTTAAAGTCCAAGCCATTCATGACTGGAATCAACCCACATCTGTGAAGAGCCTTCAGAAATTTTTGGGCTTTGCTAATTTCTATCGCCGTTTCATTGCCAACTTTTCCAGTGTGGTTAAGCCCCTTACTGATTTGACGAAGAAAGGCGCTGATGTGACAAATTGGTCCTCTGCGGCTGTTAAGGCCTTTCAGGAGCTTAAACGCCGATTTACTTCTGCCCCTGTGTTGCGTCAGCCGGATGTTTCTCTTCCTTTTCAGGTTGAGGTTGACGCTTCTGAGATTGGGGCAGGGGCCGTTTTGTCTCAGAGGAATTCTGATGGTTCTTTGATGAAACCGTGTGCTTTTTTTTCCAGAAAGTTTTCGCCTGCGGAGCGCAATTATGACGTCGGCAATCGTGAGTTGTTGGCTATGAAGTGGGCATTTGAGGAGTGGCGACATTGGCTTGAGGGAGCTAAGCACCGCGTTGTGGTCTTGACTGATCATAAGAATCTGATTTACCTCGAGTCGGCCAAGCGGCTGAACCCTAGACAGGCTCGATGGTCCCTGTTTTTCTTCCGTTTTGATTTTGTGGTCTCGTATCTTCCGGGATCTAAAATGTTAAGGCTGATGCGCTCTCTAGCAGTTTTTTGCCTGATTCTCCTGGAGTCCTTGAGCCGGTTGGCATTCTTAACCCCTTAAGCCCCGAGGGTGGTTTGCACATTAAAGACCGGGCCAATTTTTACAATTCTGACCACTGTCCCTTTATGAGGTTATAACTCTGGAACACTTCGGAAAACGGAAAACGGAAAACGAAAATTTGGTGAAAATTTAGAAAATTTTGCAATTTTCCAACTTTAAATTTTTATGCCCTTAAATCACAGAGATATGTCAAAATACTTAATAAGTAACATTTCCCACATGTCTACTTTACATCAGCACAATTTTGGAACCAAATTTTTTTTGTTAGGGAGTTATAAGGGTTAAAAGTTGACCAGCAATTTCTCATTTTTACAACACCATTTTTTTTTTAGGGACCACATCTCATTTGAAGTCATTTTGAAGGGTCTATATGATAGAAAATACCCAAGTGTGACACCATTCTAAAAATTGCATCCCTCAAGGTGCTCAAAACCACATTCAAGAAGTTTATTAACCCTTCAGGGGTTTCAGAGGAATTTTTGGAATGTTTAAATAAAAATGAATATTTAACTTTTTTCACACAAAATTTATTTCAGCTCCAATTTGTTTTATTTTACCAAGGGTAACAGGATAAAATGGATGCCAAAATTTGTTGTACAATCTGTCCTGAGTACGCTGATACCCCATATGTGGGGGTAAACCACTGTTTGGGCGCATGGCAGAGCTCGGAAGGAAAGGAGCGCCATTTGACTTTTCAATGCAAAATTGACTGGAATTGAGATGGGATGCCATGTTGCGTTTGGAGAGCGCCTGATGTGCCTAAACATTGAAATCCCCACAAGTGACACCATTTTGGAAAGTAGACCCCTTAAGGAACTTATCTAGATGTGTGGTGAGCACTTTGACCCAACAAGTGCTTCACAGAAGTTTATAATGCAGAGCCGTAAAAATAAAAAATCATATTTTTTCACAAAAATGATCTTTTCGCCCCCAATTTTTTATTTTCCCAAGGGTAAGAGAAGAAATTAGACCACAAAATTTGTTGTGCAATTTGTCCTGAGTGCGACGATACCCCATATGTGGGGGTAAACCACTGTTTGGGCGCATGGCAGAGCTCGGAAGGAAAGGAGCGCCATTTGACTTTTCAATGCAAAATTGACTGGAATTGAGATGGGACGCCATGTTGCGTTTGGAGAGCCCCTGATGTGCCTAAACATTGGAACCCCTCACAAGTGACACCATTTTGGAAAGTAGACCCCTTAAGGAACTCATCTAGATGTGTGGAGAGCACTTTCACCCAACAAGTGCTTCACAGAAGTTTATAATGCAGAGCCGTAAAAATAAAAAATCATAATTTTTCACAAAAATGATCTTTTCGCCCCCAATTTTTTATTTTCCCAAGGGTAAGAGAAGAAATTAGACCACAAATGTTGTTGTGCAATTTGTCCTGACTGCGACGAAACCCCATATGTGGGGGTTAACCAATTTTTGGGTGCATAGCAGAGCTCGGAAGGGAAGGAGCGCCATTTGACTTTTCATTGCAAAATTGACTGGAATTAAGATTGGACGCCATGTTGGTTTGGAGAGCCCCTGATGTGCCTAAACATTAAAACCCCCCACAAGTGACACCATTTTGGAAACTAGACCCCCTAAGGAACTTATCTAGATGTGTTTTGAGAGCTTTGATCCCTCAAGTGTTTCACTACAGTTTATAACGCAGAGCAGTGAAAATAATTTTTTTTTTTTCGCAAAAATTATTTTTTAGCTCCCAGTTTTGTATTTTCACAAGGGTAACAGAATAAATTGGACACGAAAAGTTGTTGTCCAATTTGTCCTGAGTACGCTGATACCCCATATGTGGGGGGGAACCACTGTTTGGGCGCATGGCAGAGCTCGGAAGGGAAGGAGCGCCATTTGGAATGCAGACTTAGATGGATTGGTCTGCAGGAGTCACGTTGCATTTGCAGAGCCCCTGATGTACCCAAACAGTACAAACCCCCCACAAGTGACCCCATATTAGAAACTAGACCTCCCAAGGAACTTATCTAGATGTGTTGTGAGAACTTTGAACCCCTAAGTGTTTCACTACAGTTTATAACGCAGAGCCGTGAAAATAAAAATTCTTTTTTTTTTTCACAAAAATGATTTTTAGCCCCCAGCTTTGTATTTTTACAAGGGTAACAGAATAAATTGGACCCCAAAAGTTGTTGTCCAATTTGTCCTGAGTACGCTGATACCCCATATGTGGGGGGGAACCACTGTTTGGGCGCATGGCAGAGCTCGGAAGGGAAGGAGCGCCATTTGGAATGCAGACTTAGATGGATTGGTCTGCAGGCGTCACTTTGCATTTGCAGAGCCCCTGATGTACCCAAACAGTACAAACCCCCCACAAGTGACCTCATATTGGAAACTAGACCTCCCAAGGAACTTATCTAGATGTGTTGTGAAAACTTTGAACCCCCAAGTGTTTCATTACAGTTTACAACGCAGAGCCGTGAAAATAAAAAATCCTTTTTTTTCCCACAAAAATGATTTTTAGCCCCCCAAATTTTTATTTTCCCAAGGATAACAAGAGAACTTGGACACAAAAAGTTGTTGTCCAATTTGTCTCGAGTACGCTGATACCCCATATGTTGGGGTAAACCCCTGTTTGGGCGCACAGGAGAGCTCGGAAGTGAAGGAGCACTGTTTTACTTTTTCAATGCAGAATTGGCTGGAATTGAGATCGGACGCCATGTCGCGTTTGGAGAACCCCTGATGTGCCTAAACAGTGGAAACCCCCCAATTATAACTGAAACCCTAATCCAAACGCACCCCTAACCCTTATCCCAACTGTAACCCTAACCACACACTTAACCCTGACACACCCCTAATTCTAATCCCAACCCTAATCCCAACCGTAAATGTAATCCAAACCCTAACCCTAGCCCTAACCCTAGCCCTAACCCTAACCCTATCCCTAAACCTAATGGGAAAATGGAAATAAATACATTTTTTTTAATTTTATTATTTTTCCCTAAGGCTAGGTTCACATTGCGTTAGGGAAATCCGTTTAGCGCTAGCGCTAGCGGATTGCGCTAACGCAATGTCTTTTTAGGTGTCGCGTTTAGTGGTCGTGTTAACGTCCCCGCTCTGGAAGATCGGGGATCGGACCTCGGGCGCGCCGCGGATGCTGCAAGCAGCGTCCGAGGCGCGCCACAAAAGAACGGCACCTTGCTAGCGCGAGCCGAAAATGGCAGGCTCTAGCGATGCGCTACACCCGAAAATCACATTGCTGTCAATGGGTGTGCTAACAGACCCGTTGCACGGCGGTAATTGCGACATTTTCGCCGTGCAACGCTGTCCGTTAGCGTTAACCCATTAACGCAATGTGAACCTAGCCTAACAAAGGGGGTGATGAAGGGGGGTTTGATTTACTTTTATAGCATTTTTTATATCGGATTTTTATGATTGGCAGCCGTCACACACTAAAAGACACTTTTTATAGCAAAAAAGTTTTTGCGTCTCCACATTTTGAGACCTATAATTTTTCCATATTTTGGTCCACAGAGTCATGTGAGGTCTTGTTTTTTGCGGGACGAGTTGACGTTTTTATTGGTAACATTTTCGGACATGTGACAGTTTTTGATCGCTTTTTATTCCGATTTTTTGTGAGGCAGAATGACCAAAAACCAGCTATTCATGAATTTCTTTTGGGGGAGGCGTTTATACCGTTCCGCGTTTGGAAAATTGATGGAAAATTGATGAAGCAGTTTTATTCTTCGGGTCAGTATGATTACAGCGATACCTCATTTATATCTTTTTTTATGTTTTGGCGCTTTTATACGATAAAAGCTATTTTATAGAAAAATAATAATTTTGGCATCGCTTTATTCTTTATTTATTTCTTTATTTTTTTGGTTATGATGCTATATGGCGGCTCGTTTTTTGTGGGACAAGATGACATTTTCAGCGGTACCATGGTTATTTATATCCGTCCTTTCGATCGCGTGTTATTCCACATTTTGTTCAGCATTATGATAATAAAGCGTTGTTTTTTGGCTCGTTTTTTTTTTTCTTACGGTGTTCTCTGAAGGGGTTAACTAGTGGGCCAGTTTTATAGATTGGGTCGTTACGGACGCGGCGATACTAAATATGTGTACTTTTATTGTTTTTTTTTTTTTTTAGATAAAGAAATGTATTTATGGGAATAATATTTTTTTTTTCTTCTTTATTTAGGATTTTTTTTTTTTTTTACACGTGTGGAAATTTTTTTTTTTACTTTTTCACTTTGTCCCAGGGGTGGACATCACAGATCACCGATCTGACAGTGTGCACAGCACTCTGTCAGATCAGTGATCTGACATACAGCCGGGCAGGATTAGAGCTGCAGCTGCAGCCTGATCCTGACCCGGAAGTGCTCCCTGCAGGACCCGGATGCAGCCCCGCGGCCATTTTGGATCCGGGGCCTGCAGGGAGAAGACGCTCGGTACACGGTGAGTACATCACCGTGTACCGATCGTCTCAGGTAAGCACGCAGGGAGCCCCCTCCCTGCGCGATGCTTCCCTGCACCGCCGGCACACCGCGATCATCTTTGATCGCGGTGTGCCAGGGGTTAATGTGCCGGGAGCGGTCCGTGACCGCTCCTGGCACATAGTGCCGGATGTCAGCTGCTATAGGCAGCTGACACTCGGCCGCGAACGGCCGCGCTCCCCCCGTGAGCACGGCCAATCGCTATGACGTACTATCCCGTCGGTGGGAATTAAGGCCCACCCCACCTTGACGGGATAGTATGTCACATGGGATTAAGGGGTTAAGGAAGGGGTGATTCTTTCTGCCATCTCCCCTGATTTGCGGCGGGTGCTTCAGGAATTTCAGGCTGATAAACCTGACCGCTGTCCAGAAGGGAAGCTGTTTGTTCCTGATAGATGGACAAGTAAAGTAATTTCTGAGGTTCGTTGTTCAGTGTTGGCTGGTCATCCTGGGATTTTAGGTACCAGAGATTTGGTTGCTAGGTCCTTTTGGTGGCCTTCCTTGTCGCGGGATGTGCGTGCTTTTGTGCAGTCCTGTGGGACTTGCGCCCGGGCCAAGCCTTGCTGTTCCCGCGCTAGTGGGTTGCTTTTGCCTTTGCCGGTCCCTGAGAGGCCCTGGATGCATATTTCCATGGATTTTATTTCGGATCTTCCTGTTTCCAAGAAGATGTCTGTTATCTGGATGGTTTGTGACCGGTTCTCTAAAATGGTCCATCTGGTACCTTTGCCTAAGTTGCCTTCCTCCTCAGATTTGGTTCCATTGTTTTTTCAGCATGTGGTTCGTTTGCATGGCATTCCGGAGAATATTGTGTCTGACACAGGTTCCCAGTTTGTTTCTAGGTTTTGGCGGGCCTTTTGTGCTAGGATGGGCATTGATTTGTCTTTTTCTTCGGCGTTTCATCCTCAGACAAATGGCCAAACTGAGCGAACTAATCAGACCTTGGAAACCTATTTGAGATGCTTTGTGTTTGCTGATCAGGATGATTGGGTGGCTTTCTTGCCGTTGACCGAGTTTGTCCTTAATAATAGGGCTAGTTCGGCTACTTTGGTTTCACCTTTCTTTTGTAATTTTGGTTTTCATCCTCGTTTTTCTTCGGGGCAGGTTGAGCCTTCTGATTGTCCTGGTGTGGATTCTGTGGTGGACAGGTTACAGCAGATTTGTGGTAGACAATTTAACGTCTCAGGAAAAGGCTCAGCGTTTTGCTAACCGCCGTCGATGTATTGGTCCCCGGCTTCGTGTGGGGGATTTGGTTTGGTTGTCTTCTCGTCATGTTCCTATGAAGGTTTCTTCCCCTAAGTTCAAGCCTCGGTTTATTGGTCCTTATACGATTTCTGAAATTATCAATCCGGTGTCTTTTCGTTTGGCCCTTCCAGCCTCTTTTGCCATTCATAATGTTTTCCATAGATCTTTGTTACGGAGATATGTGGTGCCCGTTGTTCCCTCGGTTGATCCTCCTGCCCCGGTGTTGGTTGAGGGAAAGTTGGAATATGAGGTTGAGAAAATTTTGGATTCTCGTTTTTCGAGGCGGAGGCTTCAGTATCTTGTCAAGTGGAAGGGTTATGGCCAGGAGGATAATTCTTGGGTTGTTGCCTCCGATGTCCATGCCGCCGATTTGGTTTGTGCTTTTCACTTGGCTCGTCCTGATCGGCCTGGGGGTTCTGGTGAGGGTTCGGTGACCCCTCCTCAAGGGGAGGGTACTGTTGTGAATTCCGGCTCCCTCCGGTGGTTGTAAGTGGCACATTTGTGAGTTCTGCTCTTGGGCTCCCTCCGGTGGTTTTAAGTGGAATGGCTGCTCCTTGGATTTAGCAGTCTGCAGCTGCTTCCACTGATTGTCTTTCTGCTCAGCTATTTTTGCCTGGCTCTTTCCTTCAGCCAGTGCCACTTATCAATGGTTCCTGGTTGGATTCACATCTCTGCTTGGATTTCCCTGATATCCTGACCAGTTCAGCAAGATAAGTCCTTGCTTTGCTCTTTTCTGTCCACATGTTGTGGACTTAATTGTTCTGTACATTCTATGTTTTTTGTCCAGCTTGTCAGTATGGATTTATTCAGTTAAGCTGGAAGCTCTGGGAAGCAGATTTACCCTCCACACCTTTAGTCAGGTGTGGAGATTTTTGTAAACTCTGTGTGGATTTTTCTAGTTTTTTAATACTGACCGCACAGTATTCTGTCCTGTTCTATCTATCTAGCTAGAGTGGCCTCCTCTGCTATATCCTGCTTTCATTCTACGTATGCCATTTCCCTCTCCACTCACAGTCATTATTTGTGGGGGGCTGTCTATCCTTTGGGGATTTTCTCTGAGGCAAGATAGCTTTCCTGTTTCTATCTTTAGGGGTAGTTAGTTCTCCGGCTGTGACGAGGTGTCTAGGGAGTGACAGGAACATCCCACGGCTACTGCTAGTGTTGTGTTAAGCTTAGGAACTGCGGTCAGTACAGGCTCCACCTTTTTCAGAGCTTGTCCCATGTTGCTCCTAAACCACCAGTTCATAACATAATAGGTCATTGGTGACCTTAGTTAGGGCAGTTTCAGTAGAGTGGTGTGACCGGAAACCCGATTGTAAGCAGTCAAAGAGGGAGCAGGAAGATAGATGGGAGGACAATTCAAGATAGACGTGTTGTTCCAGTAGGTTTGAGGCATAGGGGAGAAGTGATATAGGGCGATAGCTAGATACAGAGAATGGGTCAATAGAGGGCTTTTTGAGGATAGGTGTGATTGAGGCATGTTTAAAGCTTGAGGGGAAAACACCAGTTGTTAGTAATGGGTTGAAGAGATGGGTTAGGGTTGGGATGAAGACTGTGGCGAGGTTTGGGATGAAGTGGGAAGTGGTCCAGTGCACAGGTGGTGAGATATGATCTTGAGAGTAGAGTGGAGAGTCGATCTTCTGTAATGGTGGAGAAGATGGTTTTGGAGGTGGAGGACTGGGTAGTTGGGAGGAAGGGCTCTGGGGATTGTCGACTAAAACTGTCTATGATGTTCTTAATCTTCTGCTTGAAAAATGAGGCAAAGTCTTCAGCTGAGATGAGTGGGGAGAGAGGAGGTGCTGTGGGATGGAGGAGAGAACTGAAGGTGTTGAATAAGTGTTTAGGGTTGTGAGACAAAAGAGAGATGAGAAGTAGGTTTGTTTTGCTGTGGCGAGTGTGGTCTTGAAAGTAGTGAGGGACTATTGAATGCGATGAAGTGCTCGATAGAGTGGGATCTTTTCCATCTCCGCTCAGCAGCCCTGGAAGCTCGCCTCAGTTCTTTGGTCAGGCTGGTGTACCAGGGCTGTCTGTTGATTTTGCGAGCTTTGGTATGTGTGAGAGGGGCAAGCGATTCCAAAGCTACAGCTATTGTGGTGTTATATAGAGCGGCAGCATCATCCGCATTGTATAGGGAACATATATCTGAGATAGGTGGGAGGGATTCAGAGAATGATTGCAGATCAAGGTGTTTAAGATTTCTGCGCGGATGTGGAAGTTTGTGGGGTGGGGATTGTAGACAAGGAATGGAGAGGGAAGAGAATGTGAGTAGATTGTGGTCAGATAGAGGAAGAGGTGAGTTAGAGAGTTTAGATAGGGAACAGAGGCAGGTGAAGATGAGGTCCAGTGTGTGAGCATCTTTGTGAGTGGCTGCAGAAGACCATTGAGTGAGGCCGAAGGAGGAAGTGAGAGATAGAAGTTTAGTGGCAGCTGAGAGGGAAGTGTCAATGGGTATGTTGAAGTCACCCATGATGATAGTGGGGATGTCCGCAGAAAGGAAATGAAGTAGCCAGGTGATGAAGTGATCAAAGAAGGTGGTGGCTGGCCCTGGGGGCGGTAAATGACAGCCAGTTGGAGGTTGGGGGGAGTAGATGCGCACAGAGTTCACCTCAAAGGAAGGGAGGGTAACAGAGGGTGGCAGTGGGATGTGGGTGAAGGAGCAGTTATCTGACAGGAGAAAACCAACTCCTCCGCCATGCTTGCTGCTAGGGCGGGGTGTGTGAGAAAGGTGGAAGCCACCATACGAAAGTGCAGCAGGAGAGGCTGTGTCAGAAGGGGTAAGCCAGATTTTGGTGATGGCATGGAAGGAAAGTTTGTTAGTAATAAAAAGATCATGGATGTAGGAAAGCTTGTTGCAGACAGAGCGAGTGTTCCATAGAGCTCCTGTTTATGGGACTGTGATGGCCGGGCAAATGGGTATAAGGTTAGAGAGGTTACAGAAATTTGTGATAGAGCGTGGATGGGAGGTAGAACTGATTGTGGGGATGTGGTGAGCAGGACCAGGATTTGGAGAGATATCACCAGCAGTGAGAAGCAGCAGAGGAAGTGTTAGCAGGTGATAGCAGGAGAGGGCATGAGGTGTCTGTCTGTGCTTTGAGACAGAGGATTGTATGTTGAGCAACAGTTCTGAGGAGGAGGTGAGATGGATGGGGAGGATTGAAGAAGAGATGAACAGTTCCTTACTTGGTGTAGGGATTAGGGGAGGTAGCAGAAAGTGAAGGATTATAGTTACATAGTTACATAGTTACATAGTTATTAAGGTTGAAGGAAGACTATATGTCCATCTAGTTCAACCCATAGTCTAACCTAACATGTTGATCCAGAGGAAGGCAAAAAAACCCCATGTGCAAAGAGTAAGCTCCACATTGGGGAAAAAAATTCCTTCCCGACTCCACATACGGCAATCAGACTAGTTCCCTGGATCAACGCCCTATCAAGGAATCTAGTGTATATACCCTGTAACATTATACTTTTCCAGAAAGGTATCCAGTCCCCTCTTAAATTTAAGTAATGAATCACTCATTACAACATCATACGGCAGAGAGTTCCATAGTCTCACTGCTCTTACAGTAAAGAATCCGCGTCTGTTATTATGCTTAAACCTTTTTTCCTCCAACCGCAGAGGATGCCCCCTTGTCCCTGTTTCAGGTCTATGATTAAAAAGATCATCAGAAAGGTCTTTGTACTGTCCCCTCATATATTTATACATTAAAATAAGATCACCCCTTAGTCTTCGTTTTTCCAAACTAAATAGCCCCAAGTGTAATAACCTATCTTGGTATTGCAGACCCCCCAGTCCTCTAATAACCTTGGTCGCTCTTCTCTGCACCCGCTCCAGTTCAGCTATGTCTTTCTTAAACACCGGAGACCAGAACTGTGCACAGTATTCTAAGTGTGGTCGAACTAGTGACTTGTATAGAGGTAAAATGATGTTCTCCTCATGAGCATCTATGCCTCTTTTAATGCATCCCATTATTTTATTTGCCTTTGTAGCAGCTGCCTGACACTGGCCACTGAATTTAAGTTTGTCATCCACCCATACACCCAGGTCTTTTTCATTGACGGTTTTGCCCAGAGTTTTAGAATTAAGCACATAATTATACATCTTATTACTTCTACCCAAGTGCATGACCTTACATTTATCCCCATTAAAGCTCATTTGCCATTTATCAGCCCAAGCTTCTAGTTTACATAAATCATCCTGTAATATAAAATTGTCCTCCTCTGTATTGATTACCCTGCAGAGTTTAGTGTCATCTGCAAATATTGAAATTCTACTCTGAATGCCCCCTACAAGGTCATTAATAAATATGTTAAAAAGAAGAGGGCCCAATACTGACCCCTGTGGTACCCCACTGCTAACCGCTACCCAGTCCGAGTGTGCTCCATTAATAACCACCCTTTGTTTCCTATCCCTGAGCCAGCTCTCAACCCACTTGCACATATTTTCCCCTATCCCCATTATTCTCATTTTATGTATCAACCTTTTGTGTGGCACCGTATCAAAAGCTTTTGAAAAGTCCATATACACTACATCCACTGGGTTCCCTTGGTCCAATCCGGAACTTACCTCTTCATAGAAACTGATCAAATTAGTCTGACATGAACGGTCCCTAGTAAACCCCTGCTGATACTGGGTCATGAGGTTATTCCTCTTCAGATACTCCAGTATATCATCCCTTAGAATGCCCTCCAGGATTTTACCCACAGTAGAGGTTAAGCTTACTGGCCTATAATTTCCGAGTTCAGTTTTTGTCCCCTTTTTGAATATTGGCACCACATTTGCTATACGCCAGTCCTGTGGCACAGACCCTGTTATTATGGAGTCTTTAAAGATTAAAAATAATGGTCTATCAATGACTGTACTTAATTCCTGCAGTACTCGAGGGTGTATCCCATCCGGGCCCGGAGATTTGTCAATTTTAGTGATTTTTAGACGCCGCCGCACTTCCTGCTGGGTTAAGCCGGTGACATTTAATTGGGAATTTTTATCACTAGTCATTTTGTCTGCCATGGGATTTTCTTGTGTAAATACTGATGAAAAAAAGTCATTTAGCATATTGGCTTTTTCCTCATCCTCATCCACCATTTCACCCAGACTATTTTTAAGGGGGCCAACACTATCATTTTTTATAGGGGTGAATGTGAAAATAAACAGAAACATTGTTTACAGTGACTGGCCAGTTTCCTTCAGTTCCCTTCTGGTTAAGTTTTGGTTTTAATTCTACAGTAATCTTCACATTTCTGGGACACACTTATAGGAATCACACTGCAGACTAAAGTATTTGCAGACTTGTGCTATGCAATATATGTACTATTGAGCGCATTCAGGTGTGAAGCAGAGAGGAGGGGCCTCTGTTCATCTTGGTCAGAGAATTAAGAGTGGATCAGATGCATATAATCAAGCCAGAGTAAACAAGGTCATAAATAACACGGGTGGGGGGTTAAGCTGGGGTTAGTTGAAATACATATCAAGTGGAAGCTAGGAGCAGAGGTAAGTCTGTATGGAAAGTTAGGTGATGTACTATATGCACTTCATAGATAGACAAGGCAGGAGAGCAGGCTGGGGAGCTGGGTGTATGAACATACCTGTAGGAAGAATAGGCATGCTGTTTAGAGTATGATGGTGGCAGTAATCTTCACACTTCTAGGACACACTTATAGGAATCACACTGCGGACAGGAATTCATAATACACATAGGTCAGCATATGAGCTGTATTCATGTTTTATTTGCAAGTTCACTCCTTTTTGGGGGACATGCACTCAGTGTGACAGTCAAAATAAAAAAAAATATCAATCCTCGTCTCTTAAACTCCTTTTAAGTCAGAATCTAAGACAATTAAGACATATTATCAATGTAAAGGGCTCCTGACATGACTTTTTTAAATAACTGCATGCATTCTTCATGAAATAAAAATTCTGGAGAAGCTTCATGCTGTTCAAGAGTTTTGAATTTTCTACCCAAAAGCTCAGAGGCGACTGAAAAATAGAGATACAGCTGGTAGAAGGGATAATTGATGAAACATGAAGGATATAAGTGATATAATAGCCAGAAATTGTGTTATTCCCCATGTGCGCACACAAATTAGCCTGAAATTACCTAAAATGACAGTTAAACTGTATGGAAGCTAGCTGCAATGCTGCACAGAGCCAAAAGACACGTACGGCACTGCTGTTGAAAAAACGCCATTATTTACCGATTTGTTTGCAGATAGATTAAAACCATTAATGTTGTATTATTACCGCATAGTTGTTGCACTACATGAAGAAGTTACGTCTAAGCTTGTCCAGTGGAAGGCAACTCTATTTCAATGAGAATGGCGATCCACCTGCTGCTTATGATATAATGAACTGGCAACTGAGCCCAGGAGGACAACTCCAACAAGTCAAAGTGGGCAGCTATGACACTAGCGTAATTAGTGGAAACATCTTCATGATTAATACCAGCCATGTACAGTGGGGAACACAAGACCATATGGTGAGATTTTCAGATTCTATAACTTACGTATATCATCTATAACACACTGTAACAAATAATCCACCTTAGTGAGGAGCAAACCTGCCAAATTTCATTTGAGCAGATTTACTCGAATTTAGCCAGAACATTTAATTCACAGTAAATTTATTCAATTAGAATGAAACATACCTTATCACAAGCAGAGTTTTATCCAGATCCCAGAGCATAATAAATGTATAGAAATGTGGCTCATTGGAGACCTTGTCTTCACCTCTGGTGATTCACAACATACTGTGCATCATGATGCCAGAAGCTCCAGAAGCTCTATCGCATAGATGTCATGCATGATGCCAAAGTAGAGGATGCAATTCATGATGGATGTAGTGGTTGCAAATCCGTGCTGCCACGTATCCAACATACGATTGGAGACCAAACAATTCCTCCAATCGTATATTGGATAGTTGGCAGCACAGATTTAGAACCACCACATCCCTCATCATTTGCATTCTATCTACTTGGTGGTCCTGGAGTGGCCTTTACATGGTTTCTACAGTGGTTGTGACTGTCACAACCCTGCCACCCTTTGTTTTACTGGATAAGATCCTATTGCACTTTTTTGTCTCTCCAGTTATTTCTCTTTAAGTAAAGCAGGGGCTAGAGGGTGCTGTGTGGAGGACGTAATGGGGGCTTTGTCGAAAGGATAAGGGAACAGCAGGGTTTTATTTTCTTCCCATTACTGAACCCTCAACACGTAAGGAGAATAATATCTATTTAACTGCCATTTTGTTTAATTTGCGCAAAGCAAATTGATGAAAAATTTAGAATAACAAGATTTTTTTGTAGTAAAATTAAACTGACTCACTTATCACTAGGCCATCATTTGGATAAGACTAGAAAGAGTCTTCACAATATTATATAAAGATGCCGTGTTTTTTTTTTTATTTCTTTAGTAGCACAGTAGTATACTAGAATGTCAAGCAACAATCTGTTAATTTCAGTTGACCTCCAAACCTTACTTGGAGAGGTCCCACCATGATATAAATTTACTTATATTTGTACAACATGCCAAAAAATATGAATGCAATGATAAGCAAACAAAGGGTTTGCCCATAAACGTTTATTTTTGCCACTTACAAACAATGATAGCCAAAGTGGTCCTAGCATCATGACATTTCCATTAATTTCTCAAAGAGGTGTGACGGACAACTTCCAGTGTGTAAATAAATAAGTCCAAAGAAGAAAAGTTCTCCAGCCGTATTCTAGGTCAAACTTTATTCCAGAGTTTGAAATATAATCCAGAGTAAAAATTCTGTCCTTTTCCCATGCGTTTCTTATAAGGACTGCTTACCTTTTAATATGGAATATGGCTTGAGTACTTTACCTCTATCAACATCTTGCACCATACCGGGCAGATGTGGTTTTCTCCTACAATGGCCTCTACGAAGGTGAGAAGGTTTTTTCTACATCATTGCTATAAACAAACAATACCATTATTTAGCGCATCGTGAAGGACAAGTACAATTTTGATTCCACTCTGTGTAAAATGATCCTTTAGAATGAGAATCCTGAGTGGAACCTCAGGCAAATAAATGTTTTGAAGTTGCAGATCAGCATCTGATTTTTTTTTCTCCTATAAAACACTTCCTATAATTTTTTTAAAAATTTTCTTCTTCAAAATTTTTTCAAGGTACCTTCTTCAGTTTGCAGCCCGGGTTGTCCACCAGGCTTCAGAAAGGCAGCCAGAAGAGGTGAACCTTCATGCTGTTTCCAGTGCATTACTTGTCTTAATGGAGAGATGACTAACGAAACAGGTAAGAAACAAAAAAGAATTGAATTATAAAATGTTTTACTCTCTTAGTCCATTGTTGAGCAAGACAAACCATGTGGTAGAACTTTAGATCAACTCATTTAACAAGGCGTTTTGAAACTTCTTTTATAGATTCACTGCAATGTACAAAATGTCCATGGAATATGTGGCCAAATTGTAAGCAAGATCGTTGTGTTCCAAAGACCCAAGAATTCCTTTCAAATGAACATCCACTAGGCATCACCTTAACGGCTACAAGCATCTCCTCATCGTTTATTCCCATGGTCATCCTTGGACTTTTTCTTCATCATAGAACAACACCCATTGTTCGAGCCAATAACTACTCTTTAAGTTGTCTTCTTCTATTGTCATTATCACTCTGCTTTCTTTGTTCTTTAGTGTTTATTGGTTATCCCCAGTCAACGAAATGTCTTTTAAGACAAGTCACTTTTGGTATTGTGTTTGCACTTTCTGTTTCCTGCATTTTAGCCAAAACTGTTATGGTTGTTATAGCTTTCAAAGCCACCAAGCCAGGTACCCAACTGCGGAAATGGACTGGTCCACATGTATCATATCTCATAGTAATCTCATGTATGCTTATTCAGACCTTTCTTTGCATTATGTGGTTGACATTATCTCCTCCCTTTTTTGATGTGAAATCAGAGAGTAATTCAGAAGTACTAATTATTGAGTGTAATGAGGGTTCACCGATGGCTTTTTGGAGCATGTTGGGCTACCTTGGACTGCTGGCCTTCATCAGTTTCATTGTTGCTTTCTTGTCCAGGAGACTTCCAGATAATTTTAATGAAGCCAAGTTCATCACCTTCAGCATGCTGGCATTCTTGAGTGTCTGGGTATCTTACATCCCAGCATCTCTCAGTTCACAAGGAAAATATGTGGTGGCCATGGAGATCTTTGCTATTCAGTCATCAACTTGGGGTGTGGTTATTTGCATGTTCCTTCCAAAATGTTTTATTATTGTATTCAGACCCAATATGAACTCAAGAGAGAAATTAATGGCAAAACAAAAAAATTAAAATAGACAATTGTGTTTTTATTCATTTTTATCTCTGTCTTCAGCGTTTCATATAAATAAATAATTTCTATCCTGACATAAATTATTGTGAATTATGTTGAACCTAACAATATTCTATATATTTATCCTGTCAATATCTTTTTCTGCATCAGCTATATCTAAAAACCTTTTTGAATCCAAATTTCCTACTTTATTTGCCTCAAATAAAGCAATGACTTTCAGTCATAAAGCAAATCTATTTTAGCCTCAACAGTTTCAAAAGTTCAATACAAGGTTCCTAAATTGGAAATGTGGTTTTATGAGGACAAATGAAAAACTTTTAAAGAGCTTAACTTTGTTTTATAATAACGTTAGAAAACACAACTAATAAAACTAATGATGTTTTTCAAAAGTGCAACTCGTCCCGCAAAACAAAAGCCCTCACATGGCCATTTTCACCAAAAAAGTAAAAAAGTTATGGCTCTGGGAAGAAGGGGAGCAATTTTACAGCCTAGAAACAAAAGGTCAAAGTGCTCAGCGTATTACAAATAGGGATAAAATAAAAACATAAATCTGATTGTGGCGTTTCCTCCTGCAGTGCTGAAGCACATTGAAAACGAGAGTGTTAGGGCTCATACTCACATGCGAGAAACTCGGATGAGTCTCGCACATCAATACCCGGCACTGCACCCGGCACTCAGGAGCGGAGCATGTGGCTGCATGTATTGCTACATGGGCGCACACTCCGATCCGCATGCCGGGTGCAGTCCCGGGTATTGACGTGCGAGACTCATCCGACTTTCTCGCATGTGATTATGAGTACTTAGTCTGAGGCTGTGAATAACAATCCAAATATTCTCATGATACATAGGGAAGTGATGCACCTGCATAGTCACTCAGTGTGACTGTGAATTGAAGGATCTGCAATATACTGAAGTAACAGCACTTTAATATTAGATTTCTTTTTCTTCACACACTGCAAAGATTTAAATATATACTGTATTTTTACTCACTTCCTTGCCCAATTGATATATAGTCATATAGGGGACTCAGAATATAGCGGTCTGTTGCATTTGCTTAATTTCAGGATGATAACTTATTTGGCTTTTGTTAGTAAAGGACACAATTTAATTTTTGAATACCTGTTTTGGTAGTCCAATTTAGCAACCATATGACCATACTGCATGTTGTTGCCACAAGATTTTTTATGGGCATCCTTTCTGCTTTCTTTATAGCTTCTAAGCAGTGTAGTATTTTAGAGTTACATAGATTTTTTGCCAAGAGATGATTGGAAATAATGCAACAAAAAGTTAAGGTTCTGCAACTGTTTTACTAGTCTAATTTAACAAGTGTATGTACTACAACAATAGAACAATACAGCTGGGTA
The DNA here is from genome assembly GCF_032444005.1 of Ranitomeya imitator. Taxonomy (NCBI): domain Eukaryota; kingdom Metazoa; phylum Chordata; class Amphibia; order Anura; family Dendrobatidae; genus Ranitomeya; species Ranitomeya imitator. Next base: position 685,577,116 of record NC_091285.1, read on the forward strand.
TTGCCGTCGCTTACTTCCTGTGTGTTTACCTTTGTAGCAACGTAGTTTTCCATGGGGCTTTTGGTCATGCTGGCGAGGATAGCAAGCTGTATGCTGGAATGCTGGTGGGATAACAGGCAAATTGTTACCATCAAGCAAAGGATCAATATTACATAGCCAAACTTTCAAATTAGGAGAGTAAAATCCACAGCAATTGGTTGAAATCAAGGATGGCTGGGAATGCGGGCCCAGCACAAAAGCATACAAGAGGGTTGTGGAAGAGTCTAAACAGGCACTGACTGGTGGACTGCTGAAGTCAACTACTTACTCATCTGCTAATTTTGATTTCAGAGGAGAACTGCGGGGATGCATGCACGCAGGTATCATTCGGTATTGAATATTGCGATGTTGCACACAAGGCTGGATTAAGTCCAATGCTGGTCAGTGCTAATGTCAGTAAAATCTTTGTGGACAGAATTAGCATACGTTAACGAGCTGGGTGGTGGAAACACTGTGCCATAGACCAAGGAAAGTCTGGAGGGGCATGAATACCAAATCCGACCTCTGATACAGAGCTGCACACGATACAGTAATCTAAGGAGGGACTAAGGAGGTTGACCAGGTGTTACTCCTGAGTGGAGCTTGGGAAGGTGACAGCTTACCCCTAAGGACGGGTAGCTGGGACAGCCCAAAGGAAGGTCCAGTAGATGCAGGCAGGTGCTGTGAGACTACGGGGAGTCATGGATGCAGACGGGACCAGCTGATGTATAGATGAGCCGTAGAAAGTGCAGCTGGACCGGCTGTCGTAGAGATGAGCCCTAGCAAATGCAACTAGATAGGTTGAGATAGGGATAAGCACTGGCAAGTGTGGATGGACCAGCTGACGCAGAGAGGACCTTTTTCAGGTGCAGGCTGGACTGGCTGAAACACAGGCAGATGGGCTCGGCTGATAGTAAGGCAGGCGGGCACAGCTGATAAACACTCAGACACTGCTGGTTGACAGACTGTTATACAGGAATACGAGGTCTTGGACTTGAGGACTTGGTAACTAACAAGAGTGTTTAGGAAAAACTTACAATGTGACACAGGCACCTCCTTTAAAGTCACACGGTGCAGTGGCGAGCTCACCGCAGTGAAATTCTCCCGGTGAACTCGACTCTGCACCATGCGACTTTCTCACGGTGCTAGCGGTGATCTCACCGAGGTCTCACCACGGCTGCTTCCACTACTAGGCCGGTTATCGGGGAACTAACAGTGAGCGAAAAGTTCATACACCTCCGATTCCAACTTATTGATTATATATATATATATATATACCACCGGTACAGTCACTGTCACCTCAACAATGATAAAAAAAAACACTAGCTGCCACCACCAATTCTTAATTCAGGTTGATTGGACACCAGTTACAAGTAACCTATGTCTTTCAGGGGTGCAGTTTAGATTAAGAAAAGAGCTATTACATTTTATATTTGATCCAGAAATGAAGGCATTTTTTCTTAAAAAATATACAAGATGATACAAAATGGGAGAAAAACAATATGACATATGCAATCAAATAAAGTAAAAAGGAATAAGGAAAGAAACTTACTAAACACTGGTCACAAAACTGGTTCAGAGCTTATGGAGGGAAGAACTTCTATTGAAAAAGTGGAAAATTTCATAAATGTATCTGTGACATGAAAGAAGATACAGTTGTGGCTTAGATGCATCTCCTAGTGATCCACCACTTGAGCTGGCCTATAAGCCCTGAGAGCATGAATTTAGAGATGGGACCCGGTTGCCAGGGAGCAGAGAGAGACCGAACAGAAGGAAAAGGCAGCACAAGGAGATGGATTCAGGGGAGAAGAGTATCATAAAGAAGTGCTACAGAGCATTTTGTTAGGTTCTCGAAATTGTTGATCGTTCTTGGAACTGTATGATATGGATATACAGCTTATGACGTTCAACACACAAATTGTGGAAAATAATTTATCTCTTTATTATATAATATTTTGGAAGTTTAGTAAAGAAATTATTAGATATACACAGTAAATTTTGCTCGGATCGTAATGAAGAATAAAGTGGAAATGTTAGTTTTAGCACACAGTGGATAAGACAAAAATTTAATCCAAACCCTACCGAAAAAATTTCGATCCAAAACTGTCTGTAGCACCATGTGGATAGGTGATAGGTGAGATCAGCAGTCAGAAATTGGATATGTCCAAGCAATATCAAAATTAGTTGTCTGTCTCCCCCATACTCTTTAGACAGTTGGCCAAATCTGTCAATAGATGTAGCAGACATTATCCTAATGTGTATGGGGGTGTTTAGAAACACTAGTCTTTGTGATTTGTGGCTATCTCCTGTCCAGTTTGTTTAATAAATGATCAATTTGAGTAGACTAAGTCAGAGATCAAACCTCGAAAATGTAGTCAATGTTTCTATTCAGAAGATATCACACTTTCCGACATAAACCTTAGAAAGAAAATGAATAAAGCTCATACCATGCCTTTAACATTTCATTGACTCTATGGAAAGCAAACATATACAACTCAAAAACTAACCTTAATAATTGTAACTTTACTTTATGTATTTCCCTTAAAAATAAAAAAAAAACTTATTGCTCCAAATAGTATTTGTTGAGAATTCCCACCCAAGAAGTTAATGATGATAACTCCTCACCAGGGAGTTACCAATGCCAGGGAATTCACATTTGAGGCAATCATCTTCTCTTAACCCATGAAGAACAAATACAGGTGAGGAATAAGGTAGAAACAATGACATACACATGGTTTAACATTATAATTACACTTTGAAATAGAAATTCGTCTGGCAATATAAATAGGGAAGGAAGGAATGATTATGAGATGGGCAAGTCAGAGCGAGTGAGGAAACTACTGCTGTCCCACAGCACACACTTCCCATACAATCTGTTATCTAATGTAAAGTAATTGCTGTGTGTCCCTGTCAATATCCTGTATACTTATCCTGGATATCTCGCAGTTCTACGGAACCAAAGCTAGATCTTTCTAGAACCCTTAGTTTGGTCAAATAGGGACAATAAAGTCCAGGTCTTGGCACAGGTTTATGGCTTTATGAGATCCACCTAATTCTAACATTTTCTTAGATTATTTCCAGGAGAGCTACTTAACCAGATTTACTGCATAAAACCCGAATGCCTTATTTGCTAATAAAGCAAGATGGTGGGCATATCTTCAGCAGTGTGGATCCTTGTTTTCTCCTGCTTCATTCCAACTTTCTACTTGGAAATGCTAAATAACCCAAAATGCAAACTAGATTCTTCGAATCTACGTGGAAGCTTTCTACCTGGAGACACAGTGATTTGACTTCACAATACACCGTACACCGTACTTTAGCTTCCGAGCTGGAGTGGTCGGATAAAGCCCTTATCCCCATATTTGGAGGGGCCTGGCTGACCACGTTAAAGATGCTCTGGCCACTAGGGAGATTCCTGCCACACTGGAGGAGTTAATAACTGTCTCTACTCGAATTGACCTCCGTTTTAACGAGCGGAGGTTAGAGCGAGCCCAGTGTAGGCAGAGGTTTCGGCTGGCTCCCACCTTCGCCAAACCTCTGGAATCTGAGGTCCAGGTTCCTGAGTCACATGAGGCCTTGGAAGTGTCACAAGCGGGATCTAAGTCCCGGACCGCTTATGCACTCAAGGTCTGTCATGTTTGCCAGCAGTCAGGACATCTTGCCACCAGATGTCCCCAACGGTCGAGGAAACATCAGCGTCTAGTGGTAGTAGGTGGAGGTACACTAGACACGGCGACGTTTGCCCCCAAATTTACCTTTTAAAGGGACAATTACTATAGGCTCATCCTCCCAGTCGGTAGAGCTCTTCGTGGATTCTGGGGCGGAGGGCAATTTTATGTCTTCTGCCTTCGCCCAACGTCACGCTATACCCCTGGTTATGCTAGCTCAACCAGTAACAGTACGAGTGGTGAATGGGTCAACACTGCCCTCACAGATAACACACCAGACCATCCCTTTTACTCTGTCCATGTCGCCATCAGGAGATTATATCTCTTCTCGTCATTCCTGAGGAAATTGATGAGGTCCTGTTGGGGATACCTTGGCTACGGTACCACTCTCCTCATATCAAGTGGTCCTCAGGCAGAATACTGGGATGGGGTGAATCTTGTGGGGGTAGGTGTCACCGAGAGTGCGTTCAGGTTGCTACTACAGAGGTACCCGCAGATTTATCCTCTCTCCCCAAGCAGTATTGGTCTTATGCAGACGTGTTCTCCAAAAAGGAGGCAGAGACCTTTCCGCCCCATCGCCCTTATGACTGTCCTATTGATCTCTTGCCTGGTGCTGAGCCTCCCCGGGGTCGAGTTTATCTGTTATCTCTCCCGGAGACGGAGGCAATGTCTCAGTACATTCAAGAGAATCTGGCAAGAGGGTTCATCAGGAAGTCAGTGTCACCTGCAGGGGCTGTGTTCTTCTTCGTGCAGAAGAAGAATGGAGAACTGCGTCCATGCATAGACTACAGGGGTCTTAACGCCATCACCGTTAAGAATAAGTATTCTTTGCCTTTGATATCTGAGCTCTTCGATAGGCTTTGGGGAGCAAGGGTGTTTACTAAACTAGATCTGCGTGGTGCTTACAACCTGATTCGCATCCGTGAGGGGGACGAATGGAAGACGGCTTTTAACACCAGGGATGGGCACTATGAATATCTGGTGATGCCCTTCGGGCTCTGTAATGCCCCAGCCGTTTTCCAAGACTTTGTGAATGACATCTTCCGGGATATGCTTTCCACCTCGGTCGTAGTCTATCTGGATGATATTCTCATCTACTCTCCAGATATTGACTCCCACCGGAGAGATGTTTGCAAAGTCTTCAACCTCCTACGGGCAAACTCCCTCTAAGCCAATTTGGAGAAGTGTATGTTTGAGCAGGAGTCCTTACCTTTCCTTGGCTATATCATCTCCGCCCAGGGATTGGCTATGGATCCTGCCAAACTACAGGCGGTGATGGACTGGCAAGAACTCCATTCTCTTAAAGCGGTGCAGCGCTTTATGGGGTTCATAAATTATTATCGCCAGTTCATTCCGCACTTCTCAACTTTGGTAGCTCCCTTGGTTGCTCTCACAAAGAAGGGGGCAAATCCCAAATTGTGGTCTGAGAAGGTCTCCAAGGCCTTTGTCTCCATAAAATCACACTGCGCTACTGCTCCCATCCTACCTCACCCCGATGTAGATAAGCCATTTATCATGGAGGTGGATGCCTCTTCTGTTGGTGCTGGAGAAGTCCTCTTCCAAAAGGATGCTCAAAGTCGGAAGCATCCTTGCTTCTTCATTTCTAAGGCCTTTTCACCGGCAGAGAGGAATTATTCCATCGGGGACAGGGAGTTGCTAGCCATGAAGTTGGCTTTTTCGGAGTGGAGACATCTCTTGTAGGGAGCTCTTTTTCCCTTCCAGGTCTTCACAGATCATAAAAATTTGGTTTACCTGCAGACAGCCCAGCGGTTAAATTCTCACCAGGCCAGATGGTCCTTGTTCTTCTCCTGGTTTCATTTCACCCTTCATTTTCTTTCTGGGGAGAGGAACATTCGTGCCGATGCTCTCTCTCGCTCCGTTGTGTAATCTGTGGAGGAGGAAGAGGAGCCTCGGCTTATTGTCCCCACCGAGAGCCTGAGAACTGTGGCCCCAGTTTCGCTAGAGTCTGTGCCTCCGGGCAAGACTTTTGTACCACCCAGTGTGCGACCAGAGGTTCTCTCTTGGGCACACTCGTCCAGGGTGGGTGGACATTTTGGTTCCAAAAGGACATCTGAGTTACTGGCGAGTACATACCGGTGGCCGCATATGGCTCGTGATGTCGCAGACTATGTTCGGGCGTGTGTCTCTTGCGCCAAGAACAAGTCCCCTCAGCAACGGCCAGCTGGTTTGCTTTATCCTCTGCCAGTGGCGGACAGGCCCTGGGAGATGGTCTGGATGGACTTTGTGGTGGGCTTACCCAAGTCTCGTAGTTGCACCATTATCTGGGTGATCACCGACCATTTTTCCAAAATTGTTCATTTGGTGCCTCTTCCACGGCTACCATCTGCACGGGCTCTGGCAGCCTTGTTCATCAAACCCATCTTTCGCTTACACGGTATGCCGGACAAGATTGTCAGTGACCGGGGTCCCCAGTTTGCGTCTCGATTCTGGAGGGAGCTTTGTCGTTTACTCAGTATTGAGTTAAATCTCTCTTCGGCTTATCATCCCGAGACGAATGGGTTGATTGAGGGAGCCAACCAGACTCTGGTCACTTATTTGCGACATTTTGTTTCTGCTAGTCAGGATGAATGGGCATCCTTGTTACCGTGGGCAGAGTTTGCCCTTAACAATGCTGTAGCCGACTCCACCAGTCAGACTCCTTTCCTCCTTAACTACGGCCAGCATCCGCGGGTTCCTGTACCTATGCCCATGTCCTCTGCTGACTCCAAGGTGGCAGACTGGGCAGTGGAGGCATGAGACATTTGGGACCGCACTCAGGATGCCATCCGGGCCTCCAAGGAGAGAATGAGGTCCTCCGCTGATGCACATCGGCGCCCTGCCCTGACCTTTGCTCCTGGCGACTTAGTGTGGCTCTCCGCTCGTAACATCAGGCGGCGTGTTGAGTCCACTAAGTTTGCTTCTCGCTACTTAGGTCCCTTCAAGGTCCTCGAACAGGTTAATCCTGTGGTCTACCGTCTAGCCCTTCCTCCACGCCTAGGTATCACGAACACCTTTCATGTGTCCCTCCTTAAGCCCGTATACATGTCCCGGTTTTCTAAGTCATCTGCCAGGACATCGGGTTCGTCTACGGATGATTACGAGGTGAACGCTATTTTGGGGTGCAAGGTGGTTCGTGGCAAAAAATTTTATTTGGTGCACTGGAGCGGTTACGGTCCTGAGGATAGATCCTGGGAGCCTGCTGAGCACATTCGGGCTCCGCAGCTCATTGCTGCCTTCGAACGTAGCGAGGCCCAAGGAGGGGGGCCCTAGGAGGGGGGTAATGTTAGGGGTCGAGTTCCTGCCTCTGCACAGGGGGAATCTTGGGCCAACTCCGCTGCGGTCTCCCATTCTTCTCCTGCTACAGTGGAGCCTGCTCAGCGGAGACGTCACTCCCAGCGTCTCGCTCAGTCTGACTCTGTGCTAAGGGTTAATGCTGCATTTCCTGCTTCTGCATGGAACCATAAATTCTTCTGTCTACCAAAATATCCTGTTCGTAGCCTCAAGCCAAAGCACACTTGGGTTATGCAGCAGGACAATGATCCACACCAGTATATCTACCTCTGAATAGCTTAAGAAAAACAAAATTAAGACTTTGGAGTGGCCTTGTCAAAGTTCAGACCTTAATCCGATTGAGATGCTGTGGCATGACCATTAAAAAGCCCGTCATGGTCGGAAACTGTCCAATGTGGCTGTATTCCTCCAGAGCCTTGTAAAAGACTTATTGCCAGTTATCGCAAACATTGATTGCAGTTGTTGCTGCTAAGGGTAGTCCAACCAGTTTTTATGTTGAGGGGACAATCACTTTTTCAGCCCTGTAGGTTTGGATTTCTTATTCTCTTAAAAATAAAGATCCTCAATTAAAAGCTACATTTTGTGAGTACTTGTGTTATCTTTAGCTAATATTTATATTTGTTTTGTGATCTGAAATATTTAAGTGTGACAAACATGTGAAAGAATAAGAAGTCAGGAAGGGGGATTGCTACTAACTTGGGTGCGTCAGGAGGCAACACAGAAAACATTTCCATTTAAATGTCCATGCTGGTAACTTGGTGCTTTATAAACCAGCCACAAGCACAGGAAAAACGATATTTTGATTTTTTCCGATGATTGGCAGTCTCATTTGCAACAGGTCAGGATGGTATTTCAGATCCTTCGTGACAATGCCCTGTTTGTGAAAGGGTCTAAGTGTCTCTTTGGGGTGCAGAAAGTCTCTTTTTTGGGCTTCATTTTTTCTCCTTCGTTTAAGGTTCAGGCCATTCATGATTGGATTCAGCCCACATCCGTGAAGAGCCTTCAGAAATTTTTGGGTTTTGCAAATTTTTATCACCATTTCATTGCTAATTTTTCCAGCGTGGTTAAACCCTTGACCGATTTGACGAAGAAAGGCGCAGATGTGGCGAATTGGTCCTCTGTGGCTGTCTATGCCTTTCAGGAGCTTAAACGTCGATTTACTTCTGCTCCTGTGTTGCGCCAACCGGATGTTTCTCTTCCGTTTGAGGTTGAGGTTGACGCTTCTGAGATTGGGGCAGGGGCCGTTTTGTCTCAGAGGGATCCTGTTGGTTCCTTAATGAAACCGTGTGCCTTCTTTTCTCGGAAGTTTTCGCCTCCGGAATGCAATTAGGATGTCGGCAATCGGGAGTTGTTGGCTATGAAGTGGGCATTTGAGGAGTGGCGACATTGGCTTGAGGGGGCCAAGCACCGTACTGTGGTCCTGACCGATCATAAGAATCTGATTTACCTCGAGTCTGCCAAACGACTGAATCCTAGACAGGCTCGATGGTCCCTGTTTTTCTCCCGTTTTGATTTTGTGGTCTCGTACCTTCCTGGTACTAAGAATGTTAAGGCAGATGCCCTCTCTAGGAGTTTTTTTCCTGATTCCCCTAGGGTTCTTGAGCCGGTCGGCATTCTGAAGGAAGGGGTGATTCTTTCTGCCATCTCCCCTGGTTTACCATGGGTTCTTCAGGAATTTCAGGCTAATAAACCTGACCGCTGTCCAGTGCGGAAACTGTTTGTTCCTGATAGATGGACTAGTAAAGTGATTTCTGAGGTTCATTGTTCTGTGTTGGCTGGCCATCCTGGGATTTTTGGCACCAGAGATTTGGTTGGTAGGTCCTTTTGGTAGCCTTCTTTGTTGCAGGATGTGCGTTGTTTTGTGCAGTCCAGTGGGATTTGTGCGCGGGCTAAGCCTTGCTGTTCCCGTGCTAGTGGGTTGCTTCTGCCTTTGCCGGTCCCTGAGAGACCTTGGACGCATATTTCTATGGATTTTATTTCAGATCTTCCGGTTTCCCAGAGGATGTCAGTTATCTGGGTGGTTTGTGACCGGTTTTCTAAGATGGTTCATTTGGTACCTTTGCCTAAATTGCCTTCCTCTTCTGATTTGGTTCCGTTGTTTTTTCAGCATGTGGTTCGTTTGCATGGCATTCCAGAGAATATTGTTTCCGATAGAGGTTCCCAGTTTGTTTCTAGGTTTTGGCGGGCCTTTTGTGCTAAGCTGGGCATTGATTTGTCTTTTTGTTCCGCATTTCATCCTCAGACAAATGGCCAAACCGAGCGAACTAATCAGACTTTGGAAACATATTTGAGATGCTTTGTGTCTGCTGATCAGGATGATTGGGTGGCTTTCTTGCCATTGGCCGAGTTTGCCCTTAATAATCGGGCTAGTTCTGCTACCTTGGTTTCGCTTTTTTTTGTAATTTTGGTTTTCATCCTCGTTTTTCTTCAGGGCAGGTTGAGCCTTCTAATTGTCCTGGTGTGGATTCTGTGGTTGACAGGCTGCAGCAGATTTGGGCTCATGTGGTGGACAATTTGGTATTGTCTCAGGAGGAGGCTCAACGTTTTGCTAACCGTCGTCGGTGTGTTGGTTCCCGACTTCGGGTTGGGGATTTGGTCTGGTTGTCTTTCCGTCATGTTCCTATGAAGGTTTCTTCCCCTAAGTTCAAGCCTCGGTTTATTGGTCCTTATAGGATTTCTGAGATTATCAATCCAGTGTCTTTTCCTTTGGCCCTTCCAGCCTCTTTTTCCATCCATAATGTGTTCCATAGATCTTTGTTGCGGAAGTATGTGGTGCCCGTTGTTCCCTCTGTTGATCCTCCGGCCCCGGTGTTGATTGATGGGGAGTTGGAGTATGTGGTTGAGAAGATTTTGGATTCTCATTTTTCGAGGCAGAAGCTTCAGTATCTGGTCAAATGGAAGGGTTATGGCCAGGAGGATAATTCTTGGGTTGTTGTCTCCGATGTTCATGCTGACGATTTGGTTCGTGCCTTTCATTTGGCTCGTCCTGATCGGCCTGGGGGCTCTGGTGAGGGTTCGGTGACCCCTCCTCAAGGGGGGGTACTGTTGTGAATTCTGCTCTTTGGCTCCCTCCGGTGGTTATGAGTGGTAGTGCTGCTGTCTTTGGATCGCAGCATTTATCAGGTGTATCCATTTCTTGCAATTTGGGCTGGGCTATTTAGTCCTGCTTTATCCTTTAGTCAGTGCCAGTTGTCCATTGTTTTTGGAGGATTCACATTTATTCCTGGTCTCTCCTGTTTTTGCTGTTCATTTCAACAAAGATAAGTTCTGGCTTTGTTTTTGCTGTCCACCTGCTGTGGACCTTATAGTTCTGTGCATTTTCATGTTTTGTCTTGTCCAGCTTTGTCTGTGAAGGATTTTTTGCAGCCAAGCTGTGTCTCTGGAGATGCAGATATACCCTCCATGTCTTTAGTCAGATGTGGTGATTTGTATTTTCTGTGGTGGATATTTTCTAGTGTTTTAATACTGACCGCATAGTACTCTGTCCTGTTCTTTCTTTTTAGCTAGAATGGCCTCCTATGCTAAATCCTGATTTCATGTCTGGTATGTTATTTCCCTCTCCTCTCACAGTCAATATTTGTGGGGGGCTGTCTATCCTTTTGGGATTTTCTCTGAGGCAAAATAGTTTTCCCGGTTTTGTCTTTAGGGGAAGTTAGTTCTTAGGCTGTGTCGAGGGGTCTAGGGAGTGTTAGGTACCCCCCACGGCTACTTCTAGTTGCGCTGCTAAGTTCAGTGTTTGCGGTCAGTACAGGTACCACCTTCTCCAGAGTACATCTCATGCTGCTCCTAGGCCACCAGATCATAACAGATAACGCCACAGCGCGCACAGTTCTGCGCTCCCGCAGGCGTCGGTCAATCTGAATGGCCAGAGACATAGAATCACTCAGACCGGAAGGCGTGGGAAACCCCACCATAACATCTTAAACGGATTCAGAAAGCCCCCTTCTGAAAATTGCCGCCAAAGCATCATTATTCCATTTAGTCAACACAGACCATTTTCTGAATTTCTGACAATACAATTCTGCCGCCTCTTGACCCTGAGACAGGGCCAACAAGGTCTTCTCAGCTTGATCCACAGAATTAGGTTCATCATATAATAGTCCTAAAGCCTGAAAAAAGGAGTCAATATTAAGCAAAGCCGGATTCCCAGATTCCAGGGAAAACGACCAATCCTGCGGGTCGCCACGCAGCAGGGAGATTATGATTTTTCCCTGCTGAATGGATTCACCAGAGGATCGAGGTCTCAGGTCAAAAAACAGTTTACAGTTGTTTTTAAAACTCTAAAATTTAGACCTGTCACCAGAAAACAAATCAGGAGTAGGAATCTTCGGTTCTAAAGCAGGAGTCTGAACAATGTAATCAGAAATACCCTGTACTCTAGCAGCAAGCTGGTCTACACGAGAAGCTAATTCCTGAACATTCATGCTTGCACCAGGCTCCTCAGCCACCCAGATATTAAGAGGGAAGAGAAAACAAAACAGACTGGAGAAAAAAAAATGGCTCAAGAGCTTCCTTCCCTTCTTCTGAGATGCATTTAACTCATTGTTGGCCAGTTGTACTGTTATGATCCGGTGACCTTGGAGCAGCATGAGAACTTTCACTGGAGAAGGTGGCCACTATACTGACCGCAAACCTGAACTTAACACCGCAACTAGAAGTAGCCGTGGAGTGTACCTAACACACCTAGACACCTCGTCACAGCCGGAGGACTAAATACACCTAAAGATGGAAATAGGAATACTATCTTGCCTCAGAGAAAATCCCCAAAGGATAGACAGCCCCCCACAAATATTGGCGGTGAGTCGGAGAGGAAAAAACATACACAGGCAGAAAAACAGGATTTAGCACAGGAGGCCACTCTAGCTAGATAGGACAGGATAGGACAGAGTTCTGTGCGGTCAGTATAAAAAACCCTTCAAAATCATCCACAGCAGAATATACAAAAAAACTTCCTACATCTAACTAAAAGATGTAGGAGCGTAAATCTGCAACTCCAGTGAATCCTACAATCAGAGCAGGAATAAAACTGAAACAATCACACAGCAGTGTGCCACAGATACAAAAACCAAACACTTATCTTTGCTGAATTTGGCAGCAAGCAGGAGAAGCCAGAAAGTGATCCAACACTTCACAAGGAACAAAGACAACTGGCAAGGGCTAAAGGATCCTGCACACCTAAATATCCCAGTCAGAATTGTAATCATCCGATACACCTGGCCAGGACTGCGAGTCAGAGACAACTGCACTCCCACCTACAACCACTGGAGGGAACCCAAGAGCAGAATTCACAACAGGTCCCATCCTATGCATTATAATTGTCTCTGATTTGCAAGACATGATTTTTGATTACAGTCATGGCAAATTTGGGGATGTTCCAGACCGAAAAAGTGCAGGAGTTTATGCAAACTTTGCTCACAATTGGTCTGATGGGTTGAGGGCTCTTCCACACAGAATTATACCCCCACAGTTCTCAATTAAGAATGAGGCCCCACACTGTCCCTCAACACAGAATGGTGCCCTCACAGCCAATCTCATACAGTATGATGCCCTAACAGTTCGCCCACACAGAATTACATCCCCATAGTCCTCCTACGCTTAATGATGTACTCACAGCTCTCCCACACAAAATGATGCCCATGCAGCCACCCTGAGAGAGTATGATACTCCACATTTATCCCATACAGAATGATGCCTCTTTAGTTCCCCCATACATAATGATGATCCCACAATCTCTCACACAGAATAATGGCCCACAATTGCCCCACACAGAATGATGCTCTTATACTCCCCAAACATAGTTTGATGCTCCCACAGTCCTCCTCCACAGAATTATGCCCCAATATTCCTCCTACAGTGGATGTATTTGCAGAGCAGACTGTCAGCTGAATAAAACTTTTTTCACCTGCATATTACCATTATTACTGTTAGACTGTGTGCACATGTTGCTGATTTTTCACGATTTTTTCACGATAAAAATGCTATAAAACTGCAAAAAACAGCATACATTAAGCATCCCATCATTTAGAATGAATTCCGCAATTTTTGTGCACATGATGCGTTTTTTTTCCGCGAAAAAAAACGCATCGCGGTAAAAAACACAGTATGTTCATTAATTTTGCAGATTTTTCACGGATTTCCCACTATATAATGCATTGGGAAATGTCCGGAAAAATCCGCAAAAAAAATGCACCAAAACCGTGGTAAAAATGCACAAAAAACGCATGCGGTTTTCTTGCAGAAAATTTCAAGATTTTCTCAGGAAATTTCTGCAAGAAATCCTGAACGTGTGCATATAGCCTTAGGCACCGGGATTCTCCCTCTGCACAGGATGGATGCCAACCCTTGTCTTCTCCTGCGGTCCCCCATTCAGTTTCAACCACAGTGTATGCTGCTGTGCAAAGATGTCGGTCTCAGCGTCTTTCTCAGATCTGGGCCGTACGCTTGGTTACTGCTGCCTCTCCAAGTTTAGCTACAGTAACTGGCAATAATCAGCAGTGAGCAGTCACTCCTGAGACTAAGTCCAGGTTTCGCTCTACTGAGCATGCTCGTGGATCGACTTCACATTGGTAGTTGCCCGTCACATGCTCAGGTCCTGGTCCAGCTTCGGATTGGCCAGTGAGCAAGGTCCTGTCAGATTGATAGAAACTATAAAAGGATCTTTGGCGCTCCCATCAAGATCACTTATGTTATGTGTTGTGAATTCTGTTGTCAAGCTCCCTCCTGTGGTCATGAATGGTACTTCGGCTGGTTCTGTCCATGGGCTTCCTCTGGTGGTTGTGAGTGGGGCTGCGGCTTCTGAGTTTCCTTCCACAGATGACGAGGTTAATTCGTTAGCTGGCTGCTCTATTTAACTCCACTTAGATCTTTGCTCCATGCCACCTGTCAATGTTCCAGTATTGGTCTAGTTCACTCCTGGATCGTTCTTGTGACCTGTCTTCCCAGCAGAAGCTAAGTTCCTGCCTGTTTTTCTTTTGTTTGCTATTTTTCTGTCCAGCTTGCTATTTTGATTTTTGTCTTGCTTGCTGGAAGCTCTGGGACGCAGAGGGAGCGCCTCCGCACCGTGAGTCGGTGCGGAGGGTCTTTTTGCGCCCTCTGCGTGGTCTTTTTGTAGTTTTTTGTGCTGACCGCAAAGTTACCTTTCCTATCCTCAGTCTGTTCAGTAAGTCGGGCTTCACTTTGCTAAATCTATTTCATCTCTGTGTTTGTAATTTTCAGCTTTACTCACAGTCATTATATGTGGGGGGCTGCCTTTTCCTTTGGGGAATTTCTCTGAGGCAAGGTAGGCTTTATTTTTCTATCTTCAGGGCTAGCTAGTTCCTTAGGCTGTGACGAGTTGCATAGGGAGCGTTAGGAGCAATCCACGGCTATTTTTAGTGTGTGTGATAGGATTAGGGATTGCGGTCAGCAGAGTTCCCACGTCCCAGAGCTCGTCCTATATTATTAGTATCTATCAGGTCATTCCGTGTGCTCTTAACCACCAGGTCCATTATTGTCCTAACCACCAGGTCATAACAGTTATGTGTGTGTGAGAAACCTAACTGTACTGTGGACTCTGTTGCTTGAACTCAGGGCAGGCTTTGTGAATTCCAGCCTTCCCGGAGAGGAGGGGTGTACAAGGATTCAGGCCTTGGCCATAGACCTTTAGAAGTCAGGCCGCTCCGGAGAGGAGTTGTGTGTGCTTGGAGTCCACTACCCGTTCCCTTGCCCCAGTGGGGTTAGCGTTCACCTGTGAAGATAACAGGGTTCGCATTTAGCACCATTATCACTCTGGCTATGTGCCTATAAACACAGCTCTGCTACAGAGATTCTTTCGCGTCGCTGTGTGCGATTGGCACAGCCACGTGCTTCTCTGCTGAGTGACATTTAACTCAGTGAGAGTCTGCTTGTCACGCCATTGTCCTCTTAGCTGAAGAACCTTCTCTGCACGGTGGACCCCGGGCAGCAAACCCACTTTATTATCACATTTTATTTATTGCGTTCCACCCAACCTAACGATAAGGCTGCCGTCACACTATCAGTATTTGGTAAGTATTTTACATTAGTATTTGTAGCCAAAACCAGGAGTGGAACAAATAGAGGAAAAGTATAATAGAAACATCTGCACCACTTCTGCATTTATCACCCACTCCTGGTTTTGGCTACAAACACTGATGTAAAATACTGACCAAATACTGATAGTGTGACGGCAGCCTTACTGCAGGTAAATAACATTTTTTGTAGGTGACAGGTTCTTATTCATTTATTACTCTATACTTTGCAATAGATTAACCCAGTGAGTTGCACACAGCACTTATAGAAGCCTCGCTGTACCACTAGGTTCTACTGATTCACAACCAAAATGTTTAATAACTTTTTACTCTCATATTTAAATTGAAACTGATAGAAAAAAAAATGAAGTCCACAAGATTACGATCCATTATTCCTAAGTGCAGGACACCATATCTGTCGTAGGACAGTGCTGCATGGAAGCAACATTTGGAGAAACAAGACGGTTCTGACTTAGGACTTTATTCTTATTCTCTTGTCATTTTTTTTTATCACAAGTAAAGTTTAAGTTGATATTTTCTAAAGGAACGGCTGAGACAATACGATATTAAAGGATGTCCACAGAGTATAGGATCATATTATAGAGCCCCAGAGAATATACCGCAACCATCTGTTCTGTGCAATTATCTTAATTTATTGTATTTCGGTGCCACCAGGTGAAGGTTTAACTACAAAACATGGAAACGTTTCATATAATGGTCCAATGTCATCACGTTACGTGCCAAAGCTGGACGACCCATCTGGCAGGATCTAACATTAATCAAATCTCATCTGTTCCACACAAACTTGAACAATCCTTGATTCGATTCACGAGGAATGGCAAAAAAAAAATAAAAAATTCCCTAAACCATTTCACTTATACTGAACACTAACCAACTATAAGGCATGACAGCTTGGGCTTCCCCATAAATGTCCTGCTGAAATCTGATAACATGGTGTAGCACAGCCCATGTGTTATCACAGCAAGTAGAAAAAATAGGGGCTGGTTAATTACTGGCATTTCATTCCTGCACCGCGCAGGGACAGGAGCTCAGACCATAGATAAAGATAAAGGCCTGATGCCAATGTGGTGTACTACTTAACCCCTTTCTGACATCGGACGTACTATCCCCTCGAGGTGGGGGGGAGCCCTATGACCACCGATGGGACAGTACGTCAAACGCGATCGGTCAGAGCAGGCACTGTGAAGCCTTCAGTGCTGCATGTCAGATCGGTGATCTGACAGAGTGCTGTGCAAACTGTCAGATCACCGATCTGTGATGTCCCCCCCTGGGGCAAAGTAAAAAAGTAAAAAAAATAAAATTTCCAAATGTGTAAAAATAAAATTAAAAAAAATATTCCTAAATAATGAAAAAAAAATATTATTCCCATAAATACATTTCTTTATCTAAATAAAAAAAAACAATAAAAGTACACATATTTAGTATTGCCGCGTCCGTAACGGCCTGACCTATAAAACTGGCCCACTAGTTAACCCCTTCAGTAAACACCGTAAGAAAAAAAAAAAAAAAAAGAGGCAAAAAACAACACTTTATTATCATACCGCCGAACAAAAAGTGGAATAACACGCGATCAAAAAGATGGATAAAAATATTCATGATACCGCTGAAAACGACATCTTGTCCTGCAAAAAATGAGCCACCATACAGCATCATCAGCAAAAAAATAAAAAAGTTATAGTCCTGAGCATAAAGCGATGCAAAAGTAATTATTTTTTCCATAAAATAGTTTTTATCGTATAAAAGCACCAAAACATAAAAAAATGATATAAATGAGGAGTCGCTGTAATCGTACTGACCCGAAGAATAAAACTGCTTTATCAATTTTACCAAACGCGGAACGGTATAAACGCCTCCCCCAAAAGAAATCCATGAATAGCTGGTTTTTGGTAATTCTGCCTCACAAAAATCGCAATAAAATACGATCAAAAAATGTCATGTGCCCGAAAATGTTACTAATAAAAACGTCAACTCGTCCCACAAAAAAAAAGACCTCACATGACTCTGTGAACCAAAATATGGAAAAATTACAGCTCTCAAAAGTGCAAATATTTTTTGCACTAAAAAGCGTCTTTCAGTGTGTGACGGCTGCCAATCATAAAAATCCGCTAAAAAACCCGCTATAAAGGTAAATTAAACCCCCCTTCATCACCCCCTTAGTTAAGGAAAAATTTTAAAAATGTATTTATTTCCATTTTCCCATTAGGGCTAGGGTTAGGGTTAGTGCTAGGGTTAGGGTTAGGGTTAGGGCTAGGGTTAGGGCTAGGGTTATGGCTAGGGTTAGGGCTAGGGCTAGGGTTAGGCCTAGGGTTAGGGTTAGGGTTGGGGCTACAGTTAGGGTTGGGGCTAAAGTTACGGTTAGGGTTTAGATTACATTTACAGTTGGGAATAGGGTTGGGATTAGGGTTAGGGGTGTGTTAGGGCTAGCGGAACGCACCAAATAATAAGACAGATTATGGTGCGTTCGCAGCCCGGGGTCCACCGTGCAGAGATGGAACCTGCTGCCAAGTAATGACGGACTATATGGCGGTACAAAGTGAATACACACATGGGCTAACCTCACCCTGTGTGATGGAAGCGAACCCTGTTACGTCACAGGGCCGTGGTACCACACCAAGAGCGCAAGCAACGAGTCTCAGAACTCAATCCCAAGACACAGGATTTGAGTACATAGACCTCATGCGCTCGACACCGCTACTGAGGTGTCAGAGTGACAGCAATAGAAGCACGAGAGTGCATGCAGTGCCGCACTGGCGAACGCCACTAACCACCCAGGCTTGGGTCAGGAAAGCGCTGTGAAAGCACAAGGCGCCGCACTGGCAGTCACAGCAATAAGACTCTGTATTGTGTGTTTACGTGCTGATGGCTAAGTCGGGCGCTAGATAGCAAACATACACCTTCCGCGAACAGTCATCCAATAGGGAGGGTTATTTAAAGAGCGACTTTCACTCACAACACACACACATTTACAAATGTACACTAGCGCGTGGCCGTGCGGTCATGCGCAGCTTATATAGTTGCAGCATGTTCAGGACCTTCCAATAAAGAACCAATGGGAAGCTGCTACCAAAGTTTTGCCCTTTCAGGACCTTCCTGGAGGACCAATGGGATGTGCTGCAGTTCCTGAGCATGTGACCCTCGATCTCCAATGGGAGAACTTGCCCTGGGCATGCTCAGAAAGAGAAAAGCAGGACTTAGCCCCAAAAGCATCTGCTCGCCGCTGCCCAACACTGACTTCAATGGCAGAAGCAGGAAAAGCAGCAGTAACTCTTTGTACAGAGTGAGACTGAGCAAGACGCTGGGACCGACGTCTCTGCTGAGCAGACTCCACTGCGGCTGGATAAGAATGGGAGAATGGATAAGAATGGGAGACCGCAGCGGAGATGGCTCGAGATTCCCCTTGTGCAGAAGCGGGAACTCGACACCTAACATTACCCCCCCTCCTAGGACCCCCCCTCCTTGGGCCTCGCTACACTCGAAGGCAGCAATGAGCTGTGGGGCCCGAAAGTTTTCAGCAGGCTCCCAGGACCTGTCCTATGGGCCATAACCCTTCCAATCCACCAGATAGAACTTTTTGCCACGTACCACCTTGCACCCCAAAAAAGCGTTCACCTCGTAATCGTCCGTAGATGAACCCGATGTCCCGGCAGATGACTCGGAAAACCGGGACATGTATACGGGTTTCAAGAGGGACACATGAAAGGTGTCGGTGATACCCAAGCGTGGAGGAAGGGCCAGACGGTAGACCACAGGGTTAACCTGTTCAAGGACCTTGAAGGGACCCAAGTAGCGAGGTGCAAACTTAGTGGACTCAACGTGCAGCCTGATGTTACGGGCGGAGAGCCACACTAAGTCGCCAGGAGCAAAGGTCGGAGCGGGACGCCGATGAGCATCGGCGGAGGACCTCATTCTCTCCTTGGAGGCCTGAATGGCATCCTGAGTGCGGTCCCAAATGTCCCGTGCCTCCACAGCCCAGTCTGCCACCCTGGAGTCAGCAGAAGACACAGGCATGGGCACAGGGACACGCGGATGCTGGCCGTAATTTAGGAGGAATGGAGTCTGACCGGTGGAGTCGGCTACGGCGTTGTTAAGCGCAAACTCTGCCCATGGTAGCAAGGATGCCCAGTCATCCTGCCTGGCAGAAACAAAATGTCGTAAATATGTGACCAAGGTCTGGTTGGCCCTCTCTACCAACCCATTCGTCTCGGGGTGATATGCCGAAGAGAGATTCAACTCAATACTGAGTAGACGACAAAGCTCTCTCCAGAATCGAGACGCAAACTGGGGACCCCGGTCACTAATAATTTTGTCAGGCATCCCGTGTAGTCGAAAGATATGTTTGATGAACAAGACAGCCAACGCCCGTGCAGAAGGTAGCCATGGAAGAGGCACCAAGTGCACCATTTTGGAAAAATGGTCGGTGATCACCCAGATAATGGTGCAGTTACGAGACTTGGGTAAGCCCACCACAAAGTCCATCCCGACCATCTCCCAAGGCCTGTCCGACACCGGCAGAGGGTAAAGCAAACCAGCTGGGAGTTGCCGAGGGGACTTGTTCTTGGCGCAAGAGACACATGCCCGAACATATTCTGCGACATCACAAGCCATATGCGGCCACCAGTATGTCCTCGCCAGTAACTCAGATGTCCTTTTAGAACCAAAATGTCCACCCACCCTGGACGAGTGTGCCCAAGAGAGAACCTCCGGTCGCAAACTGGATGGTACAAAAGTCTTGCCCAGAGGCACAGACTCTAGCGAAACCGGGGCCACAGTTCTCAAGCTCTCGGTGGGGACAATAAGCCGAGGCTCCTCTTCCTCCTCCGCAGATGACACAACGGAGCGAGAGAGAGCGTCGGCCCGAATGTTCTTCTCCCCAGAAAGAAAATGGAGGGTGAAATGAAACCGGGAGAAGAATAAGGACCATCTGGCCTGGCGAGAATTCAACCGCTGGGCTGTCTGCAGGTACACCAAATTGTTATGGTCTGTGAAGACTTGGAAGGGAAAACGTGCTCCCTCCAAGAGATGTCTCCACTCCGAGAAAGCCAACTTCATGGCTAGCAACTCCCTGTCCCCGATGGAATAATTCCTCTCTGCTGGTGAGAAGGTCTTAGTAAAAAAGAAGCAAGGATGCTTCCGACCTTGAGCATCCGTTTGGAAGAGGACTGCTCCAGCACCAACAGAAGAGGCATCCACCTCCATGATAAATGGCTTATCAACATCGGGGCGATGTAGGATGGGAGCGCTAGCGAAGTGTGACTTTATGGAGTTAAAGGCCTTGGAGACCTCCTCAGACCACAATTTGGGATTTGCCCCCTTCTTGGTGAGGGCAACCAAGGGAGCTACCAAAGTTGAGAAGCGCGGAATGAACTGGCGATAATAATTAATGAACCCCATAAAGCGCTGCACCGCTTTAAGAGAATGGGGTTCCTGCCAGTCCATCACAGCCTGTAGTTTGGCAGGATCCATAGCCAATCCCTGGGCAGAGATGATGTCGCCTAGGAAAGGTAAGGACTCCTGCTCGAACATACACTTCTCCAACTTGGCATAGAGGGAGTTTGCCCGTAGGAGGTCGAAGACTTTGCAAACATCTCTCCGGTGGGAGTCAATATCTGGAGAGTAGATGAGAATATCATCCAGATAGACTACGACCGAGGTGGAAAGCATATCCTGGAAGATGTCGTTCACAAAGTCTTGGAAAACGGCTGGGGCATTACAGAGCCCGAAGGGCATCACCAGATATTCATAGTGCCCATCCCTGGTGATAAAAGCCGTCTTCCATTCGTCCCCCTCACGGATGCGAATCAGGTTGTAAGCACCCCGCAGATCTAATTTAGTAAATACCCTTGCTCCCCGAAGCCTATCGAAGAGCTCAGATATCAAGGGCAAAGAATACTTATTCTTAACGGTGATGGCGTTAAGACCCCTGTAGTCTATGCATGGACGCAATTCCCCATTCTTCTTCTGCACGAAGAAGAACCCAGCCCCAGCAGGTGACACTGACTTCCTAATGAATCCTCTTGCCAGATTTTCCTGGATGTACTGTGACATTGCCTCCATCTCCGGGAGAGATAACGGATAGACTCGACCCCGGGGAGGCTCAGTACCAGGCAAGAGATCAATAGGATAGTCATAGGAGCGATGGGGCGGAAGGATCTCCGCCGCCTTTTTGGAGAACACGTCTGCATAAGACCAATACTGCTTGGGGAGAGAGGATAGATCTGCGTGTACCTCTGTAGTAGGAACCTGAACGCACTCCCTCTGTCACCTACCCCCACAAGATTCGCGCCATCCCAGAATTCTGCCTGAGGACCACTCGATATGAGGAGAGTGGTACCATAGCCAAGGTATTCCCAACAGGACCTCATCAATTCCCTCAGGAATGACTAGCAGAGATATAATCTCCTGATGAGATGGCGACATGGACAGAGTAAAAGGGATGGTCTGGTGTGTTATCTGTGAGGGCAGTGTCGACCCATTCACCACTCGTACCATTACTGGTTGAGCTAGCATAACCAGGGGTATTGCGTGACGTTGGGCGAAGGCAAAAGACATAAAATTGCCCTCCGCCCCAGAATCCACGCAGAGCTCTACCGAGTGGGAGAATGAGCCTATAATAATTGTCCCCTTAAAGGACAATTTAGAGGCAAACGTCGCCGTGTCTAGTGTACCTCCACCTACTACCACTAGATGCTGACGTTTCCTCGACCGCTGAGGACATCTGGTGGCTAGATGTCTTGACTGCTGGCAAACATGACAGACCTTGAGTGCACAAGCGGTCCGGGACTTAGATCCCGCTTGTGACACTTCCATGGCCTCATGTGACTCAGGAACCAGGACCGGAGATTCCAGAGGTTTGGCGAAGGTAGGAGCCAGCCAAAACCTCTGCCTACACTGGGCTCGCTCTAACCTCCGCTCGTTAAAACGGAGGTCAATTCGAGTGGAGACAGTTATTAACTCCTCCAGTGTGGCAGGAATCTCCCTAGTGGCCAGAGCGTCCTTAACGTGATCAGCCAAGCCCCTCCAAAATATGGGGATAAGAGCTTTATCCGACCAGTCCAGCTCAGAAGCTAAAGTGTGGAATTGGACGGCAAAATGACTGACCAAGGACTCAACCTGAGTTAATGCCAGCAGTTGGAGCGCAGTATCATGGGTGACTTGAGGTCCTAAAAAGACCTGTTTCAGAGTGCTCAGGAACAGCGGAGCACTCTGCACCACATGATCGCCACACTCCCACAGCGGCGTAGCCCATTCCAACGCCCTGTCCGACAAGAGAGACACTATAAATCCCACCTTAGCCCGCTCTGTGGGAAAACGTGCAGCCAGGAGCTCGAGGTGAATAGAGCACTGACTCACGAATCCCCTACAAAATTTGCTATCACCAGAAAATTTTTCTGGCAGCGGGAGGCGAGATAATGTCGGAACAGGGGTGGCAATGGACAAGGTTGCTGCAGCCACGCTAGCAGCCTGTACAGAAACTGCGGTAACATCCACAGCTGAGGTTGAGCTCTCGAGAGCCGCCAACCTACCCTCCAGCTGCTGGATATACCACAAGGATTGCTGTTTGTCCGTCATTACTAGCCAGACCCTGGCGCTAGTGTAATGTTAGGGCTAGCGGAACGCACCAAATAATAAGACAGATAGAGTATGGTGCGCTCGCAGCCCGGGGTCCACCGTGCAGAGATGGAACCTGCTGCCAAGTAATGACGGACTATATGGCGTTACAAAGTGAATACACACATGGGCTAACCTCACCCTGTGTGAAGGAAGCGAACCCTGTTACGTCACAGGGCCGTGGTACCGCACTAAGAGCGCAAGCAACGAGTCTCAGAACTCAATCCCAAGACACAGGATTTGAGTACATAGACATCATGCGCTCGACACCGCTACGAGAGTGCATGCAGTGCCGCACTGGCGAATGCCACTAACCACCCAGGCTTGGGTCAGGAAAGCGCTGTGAAAGCACAAGGCGCCGCACTGGCGGTCACAGCAATAAGACGCTGTATTGTGTGTTTACGTGCTGATGGGTAAGTCGGGCGCTAGATAGCAAACATACACCTTCCGCGAACAGTCATCCAATAGGGAGGGTTATTTAAAGAGCGACTTTCACTCACAACACACACACATTTACAAATGTACACTAGCGCATGGCCGTGCGGTCATGCGCAGCTTATATAGTTGCAGCATGTTCAGGACCTTCCAATAAAGGATCAATAGGAAGCTGCTACCAAAGTTTTGCCCTTTCAGGACCTTCCTGGAGGACCAATGGGATGTGCTGCAGTTCCTGAGCATGTGACCCTCAATCTCCAATCGGAGATCTTGCCCTGGACATGCTCAGAAAGAGAAAAGCAGGACTTAGCCCCAAAAGCATCTGCTCGCCGCTGCCCAACACTGACTTCAATGGCAGAAGCAGGAAAAGCAGCAGTAACTCTTTGTACAGAGTGAGACTGAGCAGGACGCTGGGACCGATGTCTCTGCTGAGCAGACTCCACTGCGGCTGGATAAGAATGGGAGACCGCAGCGGAAATGGCTCGAGATTCCCCTTGTACAGAAGCGGGAACTCGACACCTAACAGGGTGTGTCAGGGTTAGAGGTGTAGTTAGGGTTACTGTTGGGATTAGGGTTAGGGGTGTGTTTGGATTAGGGTTTCAGTTAGAATTGGGGGGTTTCCACTGTTTAGGCACATCAGGGGCTCTGCAAACGCGACATGGCGTCCGATCTCAATTCCAGCCAATTCTGCGTTGAAAAAGTAAAACAGTGCTTCTTCCCTTCCGAGCTCTCCCGTGTGCCCAAAGAGGGGTTTACCCCAACATATGCAGTATCAGCGTACTCAGGACAAATAGGACATCAACTTTTGGGGTCCAATTTCTCCTGTTATTCTTGGGAAAATACAAAACTGGGGGCTAAAAAATAATTTTTGTGGGAAAAAATTTTTGTTTTATTTTTACGGCTCTGCATTATAAACTTCTGTGAAGCCCTTGGTGGGTCAAAGTGCTCAAAACACATCTATATAAGTTCCTTCGGGGCTCTAGTTTCCAAAATGGTGTCACTTGTGGGGGGTTTCTACTGTTTAGGTACATTAGGGGCTCTACAAACGCAATGTGACACCTGCAGACCAATCCATCTAAGTCTGCATTCCAAATGGCGCTCCTTCCCTTCCGAGCCCTCCCATGCGCCCAAACAGTGGTTTCCCCCACATATGGTGTATCATCGCACTCAGGACAAATTGGGCAACAAATTTTGGGGTCCAATTTCTCCTGTTACCCTCGGGAAAATACAAAACTGGGGGCTAAAAAAATAATTTTTGTGGGAAAAAAGTTTTGTTTTATTTTTACGGCTCTGCATTATAAACTTCTGTGAAGCCCTTGGTGGGTCAAAGTGCTCAAAACACATCTAGATAAGCTCCTTAGGGGTCTACTTTCCAAAATGGTATCACTTGTGGGGGGTTTCAATGTTTTGGCACATCAGTGGCTCTCCAAACGCAACATGGTATCCCATCTCAATTCCTGTCAATTTTTCATTGAAAAGTCAAATGGCGCTCCTTCCCTTCCGAGCTCTCCCATGCGCCCAAACAGTGGTTTACCCCCACATATGGGGTATCAGCATACTCAGGACAAATTGTACAAGAACTTTTGGGTCCAATTTCCTCTCTTACCCTTGGGAAAATAAAAAATTGGGGGCGAAAAATAATTTTTGTGAAAAAATATGATTTTTTATTTTTACGGTTGGGCATTATAAACTTCTGTGAGCCCTTGGTGGGTCAAAGTGCTCACCACACCTCTAGATAAGTTCCTTAGGGGGTCTACTTTCCAAAATGGTGTCACTTTTGGGGGGTTTCAATGTTTAGGCACATCAGTGGCTCTCCAAACACAACATGGCGTCCCATCTCAATTCCTGTCAATTTTGCATTGAAAAGTCAAAAGGCGCTCCTTCCTTTCCGAGCTCTCCCATGCGCCCAAACAGTGGTTTACCCCCACATAAGGGGTATCAGCGTACTCAGGACAAATTGTACAACAACTTTTGGGGTCCAATTTCTTCTCACCCTTAGGAAAATAAATAATTGGGGGCAAAAAATTAATTTTTGTGAAAAAATATGATTTCTTATTTTTACGGTTCTGCATTATAAACTTCCGTGAAGCACTTGGTGGGTCAAAGTGCTCACCACACCTCTAGATAAGTTCCATAGGGGGTCTACTTTCCAAAATGGTGTCACTTGTAGGGGGTTTCAATGTTTAGGCACATCAGGGGCTCTCCAAACACAACATGGTGTCCCATCTCGATTCCAGTCAATTTTGCATTGAATAGTCAAATGGCGCTCCTTCGCTTCCGAGCTCTGTCATGCGCCCAAACAGTGGTTTACCCCCATATATGGGGTATCTGTGTACTCAGGGCAAATTGTACAAGAACTTTTGCTGTCCACTTTCTCCAGCTACCCTTGGTAAAATAAAACAAATTGGAGCTGAATTAAATTTTTTGTGAAAAAAAGTTAAATGTTCATTTTTAGTTAAACATTCCAAAAATTCCTGTGAAACACCTGAAGCGTTAATAAACTTCTTGAATACGGTTTTGAGCACCTTGAGGGGTGTAGTTTTTAGAATGGTGTCACACTTGGGTATTTTCTATCATATAGACCCCTCAAAATGACTTCAAATGAGATGTGGTCCCTAAAAAAAAATGGTGTTGTAAAAATGAGAAATTGCTGGTCAAATTTTAACCCTTATAACTCCCTAACAAAAAAAATTTTTGGTTCCAAAATTGTGCTGATGTAAAGTAGACATGTGGGAAATGTTACTTATTAAGTATTTTGTCTGACATATCTCTGTGATTTAATTGCATAAAAATTCAAAGTTGGAAAATTGCAAAATTTTCATAATTTTTGCCAAATTTCCATTTTTTTCACAAATAAACGCAGGTACTATCAAATAATTATTACCACTATCATGAAGTACGATATGCCATGAGAAAACAGTGTCAGAATCACTGGGATCCGTTGAAGCTTTCCAGAGTTATAACCTCATAAAGGGACAGTGGTCAGAATTGTAAAAATTGGCTCGGTCATTAACGTGCAAACCACCCTTGGGGGTAAAGGGGTTAAAGGGAATTTGTCACCCTTTAGACATTTAGAGTTAGTAATATGGTCATACAGATTGTATACAGCTGAAATTAGTTATACCCGTAAGTCTCCTGCATGATGCTTTGTTCAATAAAGATCATGTTTTAGAGCTTCGATCTTCCAGGCTATGGGGCATACACTGCCCGAAAGATAAGACTGCATCCAGTCTTCATTATACAAGATTTCTCCTCCCTTTGTCTTGTTTGCCTTTGATGTCATGTGCGCGGCAGGAAATCCGGCGTCTATGCATTCCGCCTGCCATCGCTCCTCTGCACCTTACTGTGCACCGAAGGTCACTGGGACCGGAAGTTACAGTGACTCTTCAGCGTCTAAATGCATCAAAGTTGAAGACAGTGCACACAGAAGGGCAGAACAGTGCAGAGAGGAAAAGGCAGAAAGAACACACAGGTGCTGGATTTTCGGCAGCGCAAATAACGTCCAGTCAACATGACAACCAGTCAAGTTGCTGGTGGTGTAGTAGCTGTCGTACAAGTTTGTGGATCCTGTTGCCTTTTAAGAAATGATGGCGTGTGCTCAGCCTCACTGGAAGATACCAAGTCATTATCATTATACCTGGATGAAAGGTGTGTTCACACTCTTTTCACATGCAAGAGATCATTGGCCCCTCACTGAACTTGTCTATAGTGCGCTACACTATAGATTCCTGGTGTAACAACTCTGACCATGGACAATATTGGACTCACAGCAGAATGGGTAAATGCTTTTGGGACAGATGTTAAGGCCTCTGCAACTTGGAGCCAAGTCTGTTTTCTCCACCGGGTTGCGAAACAATTTGGACTTCCTTTCCGTCGTGGTGATCTGTCTCCTCCCACACCTCCTCCCAATCCTCTTCAAATAAAAATACCTTATCCCCAGAAAGCAGAAGGCAAATTATGGATTCCACTGCTCACTTTCTTTTTGCACTTGTAAAAGAAGGTTTTACAGCTTGAAAACCTAAAAAAGAACAGCCCCATGACAGAAGAGTTGCTGCTTTGCACCAAGCGGCAACTCGCCCACTTGATATCTCCCTGCTTACTGAACATTATAGCTGAAAACTTACAGATTTTGTCTGAAACCACTGAGCCTAAGGGCAGACCAAGTATACTAGTTGTATCATAAATAATTCAAAAATATAACATAGCTTTATTATTAACGTTCTGAGAAGGTTACTAGTAAAATACTGGATAGGAAATATGTGTCATTCAGTGATATGAACCTGGAAAAAGTGCTCCAGCATTCTAAGTGCTGAAAGGGGTTAATTGGCCATATTAATGGTTGGATTTTTGTGAACACCTGAAAAGCGGGTGGGAGACTGTTCACCACATCTCCACCCCAGGGTGTGGTCCAGAAGGTAAATGTGGAACCATTAGACTCATTCAATGCTCGTTGTGTCTTGAGATGAGATCTTCAGAGCTGTGCTCGAAAGAGAAGTGACCTTGTCTGCAAACCCCGCAGCCACGCAGACTGTACTGTATGCTATTTTGGTTTCCCCTTTATGCCAGAAGGGATGTGTGTGTTTTCCTAATTTTGGACTGGTTTAAGCAACATGTTTTTAATCAAGTCAATATACACAACCTCAAATATATGTCTAGAGGTACGACGATAAAATGCACAAAATAGAAGATTAGCAATAAATCTTTATTGATGTTTAATAATAAAAAAAAATTATGTGCTCAATAGAATGATGATAAATCAAGCTTCTGGAACAAAAGAAGACTGTTTGGGCATAGGGACGCAAAGTGAGTATTTTTGCACATAGGTGCGCATAATAAAATCCAAGAAAGAAAACGTACGGATTAGTGCAGAGGTTAGTCGAAAGTCATTTGCAGAGCGCAGCGGGCGGTTAGTCCGATAGACAGAAATGAGGGAGGAGATGTAAGTGGGTGCCGCCTTGTGGAGAGCTTTGTGGGTGAGAACAAGTACTTTGAATTGTATCCTGTAATGAATGGGTAGCCAGTGTAACGACTGGCGAAGAGCGGACGCGTCCGAGTAATGATTAGAGCAGATGGACGACCCTGGCTGCTGCATTAAGGATGGACTGGAGAGGGGAAAGTCGAATGAGGGGGAGGCCAATTAGTAGAGCGTTACAGTAGTCCAGGGGGGAGTGGATCAGGGCGACAGCCAGGGTTTTTGTTATTTCCATGGTGAAAAAAGGGCGGATTCTAGAGATGTTCTTTAGGTGTATGCGGCACGAGCGGGCAGGAGATTGTATATGGGAGGTGAAGGAGAGATCGGAGTCAAACATAACACCCAGACAGCGTGCCTGCTGCCGGGGTGTTATTATGATGCCACCCACGGAGAGGGAAATGTCAGATTTAGGGAAGTTAGTAGATGGTGGGAGCAGAAGAAGTTCAGTTTTGGAGAGGTTGATTTTCAGATAGAGAGCAGCCAAGATGTTGGAGACTGCAGACAGACAGTCAGTGGTATTCTGTTGTACAGCGGGGGTAATGTCAGGGGATGATGTGTATAGTTGTGTGTCATCAGCATAAAGATGGTACTGAAAGCCAAATCTGCTGATGGTCTGTCCAATTGGGGCTGTGTAGAGAGAGAAGAGTAGGGGGCCAAGGACTGAGCCCTGAGGTACCCCAACAGTGAGAGGAAAAGGAGAAGAAGTGGAGCAAGGGAACAGAACACTGAAGGAGCGGTCAGAAAGATAGGAGGAGAACCAGAAGAGAGCAGTGTCCTTAATGCCTAGTGACAGGAGCCTAGAGAGTAGGAGAGGGTGGTCAACAGTGTCGAAAGCTGCAGAAAGGTCGAGAAGAATGAGCAGAGAGTGGTCACCGTTACGTTTTGCTGTCAGAAGGTCATTGGTCACTTTGATGAGTGCAGTTTCTATCGAATGTAGGGGGCGGAAACCGGACTCTGAAGGGTCTAGGAGGGAGTGAGTGGAGAGGTAACGGGTAAGGCGGGAGTATATCAGGCTCTCCAAGAGTTTAGAGATGAAGGGGAGGTTGGAGACCGGTCTGTAGTTGTTTATGCAGGATGGGTCAAGGGTGGGTTTCTTTAGTAATGGAGTAATGATAGAGTGTTTGAAGGAGGACAGGAAAATGCCAGAGGAGAGGGAGAGATTAAAGATAGTAGTTAGGTGAGTTGTGACGACTGGAGAGAGAGACTGGAGGAGATGAGAGGGAATGGGGTCAGTAGTGCATGTAGTCGGAGAGTAAGCCAGGGGAAATGCAGGGAGGGATGGGAGTCACTGAACTTGGTGATTGGGAGTGGATTTCCTGATTTATGTTAACTATTTTCTCTATAAAGTGGGAGGCCAGGTGTTAGGAGTCGAGTTCCCGCCGCTGCACAGGGGGAATCTCGAACCATGTCTGCTGCAGTCTCACATTCTGCTTCGGCCGTAGTGGAGCCTGCTCAGCGGAGACATCGGTCCCAGCGTCTCACTGAATCTGATACTGTGCGAAGGGTTACTGCTGCCTCTCCAGGCTTTACTATTGTACCCTGCACTGTTCTGCGGCAAGCAGGCTATTCTGGGTCTAAGTCCTGCTTTGCACACACTGAGCATGCCCAGGGCAAGATCTCTCAGTGGAGATCTAGGGTCACATGCTCAGGTGCTGCAGCAACTTCCATTGGCTCTTCTTGGAAGGTCCTGTAGGTGCTACAACTATACAAGGTTCTCATGACCGCACGGTCATGCGCTAGTATCAAATATGTACGAGCTCAGCGCCAGTGTGGTCGTGTTTGTGACCAGGGACCCGGCTGAAATAAGCCCCTAGAATGCTGGCACCTCCGGCGAGGAGTTTTTGTGTGTATGCAGTCAGGGACCCGGCTGAAATAAGAACCTAGAATGCTGCCCCAGTGTGTCCAGCATTCTGCCTCCAGTGCTCCAGCATTCTGCTCCAGTGTCTCCAGCATTCTGCCCCAGTGCTCCAGCATTCTGCCCCAGTGTGTCTAGCATTCATCCCCCAGTGATCCAGCATTCTGCCCCCAGTGTGTCCAGTATTCTGCCCCGGGCCCCCCGGATCGCCGCTCTCAATAATAAAAAAAGTTCTTCTTACCTGGCCGCGCTCCTGCGGCGAAGACGAAGCTCCCTCCAATCAGCAGAAGTGCGCACTTGCCGGCAACTGACACTGATGTCAGATACCGACAACGTGCGTGCTGCTGCTGATGCCAGCTGCCAGCCTCCGATTGGTTGGTGGCTGTTAACTATTGACGTGCGGGCGCAGGCCCGCACCCGCACATCAATAGTGTTGCCGCAGTGCCGCTAAGGGTCCGGTTTAGCCTGCCTGTAGGGGCCTCGTGAGCAGATGAGATGGAGCCCAATGCATCCCCCCTCTGCCCACTGAGCCCAATATGCCAGTCAGGGCAGTAATGCCCTGATGGCGGCCCTGACAGTCACCAAGAAAACCATTGGTAACACATTACGCTGTAGAGGTTTAAAATTCTGCAGTGCCTGCAAGGTCCCCCTGCTCAAGAAGGCACATGTGCAGGCCCAACGGAAGTTTACCAATGAACGCCTGAATGATTCTGTGAGTGATTGGGAGATGGTGCTGTGGTCAGATGAGACAAAAATTGAGCTCTTTGGCATTAACTCAACTCGCCGTGTTTGGAGGAAGAGAAATGCTGCCTGTGACCCAAAGAACACCGTACCCACTGTCAAGCATGGACGTGGAAACATTATGTTTTGCTGGTGTTTCTCTGCTAAAGGCACAGGGCTACTTCACCGCATCAATGGAAGAATGGATGCAGCCATGTGCAGTAAAATCCCAAGTGACAACCTCCTTCTCTCCACCAGGACATTAAAAATGGGTCGTGGCTGGGTCTTCCAGCAAGATAATAACCCAAAACATACAGTCAAGGCAGCAAAGGAGTGGCTCAAAAAGAAGCACATTAAGGTCATGGAGTGGCCTAGCCAGTCTTCAGACCTTAATCCCATAGAAATCTTACAGAGGGAGTTGAATCTCCGAGTTGCCAAGCGACAGCCTCAAAATCTTAATAATTTAGAGAAGATCTGCAGAGAGGAGTGGACCAAAATTTCTTCTGACATGTGCACAAACCTCATCATCAGCTACAAAAAATGTCTGACTGCTGTGCTTGCCAACAAGGGTATTGCCATCAAGTATTGTCCTGTATATACAGCTGTGAGCCCCTCATAGCCTCCCGTATATACAGCTTATGAGCCCCACCTAGCCTCCTGTATATACAGCTTCTGACCCCCACCTAGCCTCCCATATATACAGCTTCTTATTGGAGTGGACAAAGGAATATAAAGGTATATAAGAGAACTTCTGTCTGTAGTGGACCATCCCTGGCGGAGAAGATCTTCGAAACGCGTAGGAACTGGTCCTCACAGCGTTCCTTACCTCGGATGGTCACGTGACTTTCTACGTCACGCAATGTCCTATTCGGCGTCTGCAGCACCACAGGTTTCGAGCGTGTACCGGTTCTTGTCGCGCACCACTAGTGAGGACGTTTAGGGGGTGTATGTCACCGGCCGGGACTACACTCCTGAAGATAATTCCTTCCTGTTTTGCTTCGGATTCCATCTGGACATCATTCAAAAACGTATTTCCATTTTTGAGACTGATGTTATTGCCTATCTATAAGGCAACCGCTAGCACTATGCAGTTTATTTAATTGAGCTGTTGACAACTTTGCGGTACATGGACTACTTGGCTTACATTCTCAGCATTTGGTCACTGCTGTATATGTATAATTATTGTACTCATGTGAGGATTGGGTTTTATGAGGGTGGATTTTTTGCTATTTGTTTTATGATATTTCTATTAAATACGGGTAGTTTCTATTGAATATAGGTAGTTGTGTTATCACAAGGTGGAGACTATATGCATAGCGCAAACAACACAGCATTTTTAAGTATTAAGTCTTGTTTGCCAGAGGGATCAAATACTTATTTCTCACTGCAAAATGAAAATACATTTATATAATTTATACAATGTGATGTTCTGGATTTTATTTTTGATATTCTATCTCTCAATGTTAAAAATAACCTACCCTTAAAATTAAAGACTACTCATGTCTTTGTCAATGGGCAAACTTACAAAATCAGCAAGGGATCAAATACTTATTTCCCCCACTGTATGTTGCTACATTTGCATGAACAGCATAAAGTATTGACAGATCACATCTTGCTCCTGTCAAACTGAAGCATGGCTAATTTTGAGATCCAGCATTGGCAGCTTAATGATGTATGAATGTAATGCCCATTGAAGAGAAGACGAAATTAGTCAGGGGTATTCGTAATATTATCTATGTAATTTGTCTTGGAATAAATAATCACATTTGGACAAGGAATGTGAGGAGGATCAGCAGCAAATGTAAGCGGAGGAGAACATAGACTTGGTGCAGGCAGGGAAAGAGGCAGAGAGTCAGAGCAAAAATGATGATGACTATGACACTGGTTATGTCAACCAACTCTCAAAGTGGGGTTATGATAATGAAACTATGGTGCCCTCAGTCATGCTGGCATGTATGACAAGCTCTATGTTGCAATGCTTTTGGGAGGACAGGCATACTAACTTGAAGAAATTAACCACTATTGGATAGTCACACGCTTTGATCCTTGCTATAAAATCAAAATGGGGAAATTTTTTGAACTTCCGAAATGGAGTCCCAATTGGTCCACTACCGGGTTAAGGTGTGTGAGCTGCTCTGTGAAGTGTTTGTCTGTTACGCGCACGCAATGTTCACCTGTGCCAGCATTAGAGCTGCAACAAGTTGAGAGGGCAGAAGCAGAACCACAATATAACTTACTTGATGGGCCACATGTTGCTCACTGTACTTTATAATGCTAGACATGACTATTGATGCTGAAAAACATTCTGCTTGATTTCCCCTTAAGAATCACTTCTATAAATAAGTCAAATTTTTGAAAGGCTCGGTGACAATAACTCATTATTTCTGCATGTTCGATCAGTTCTCCAGTATTGTTTCCAGAAAAAAAAAAGGGGATAATTTTTAGACAGCTTGATAAAAACCCTTTGTATTTGCCTAATCATTTGGCGACTAGCAATCCAGTTGCCGACCCTAAAATGAGAAAAATTTTCATTTCTGGTTTAGAAGCCATAACTTCTTCACATTCAAAATCAGTGCATCTGTTTTAGCTCCAAAAAATGGTGATTACTTTTGTCCCTGTTGATAAAAAGCCTTTGTAATAGCCTAATCATTTTGTGATTTTCAAACCAGTTGCTGATATGAAAAAAAGGAATCATTTTTTCACTTCTAGTTGAGAAGTCATCACTTCTTTTTGTCACCCTGATTAAGTGAATTATTTTTGGATGGCTGATGAAAAAGCTATTGTTTCTTTATTAAGCAAAGTATAAAGTTCTTTATAACCCCAAACATTGATAATTATTGGACCCAACCATGTGAAAATGCCACGGCTTCTTCCGTTTGCACTGCCCACATGTCATAGAATGTTAGAGTTGGAAGGGAGCTCCTGGGTCATCTGGTCCAACCCCTTGCTCAATGCAGGAGTCACTAAATCATCTCAGACAGATGTCTGTCCAGCCTCTGTTTGAAGACTTCCATTGAAGAACTCACCACCTCTCTTGACAGCCTGTTCCAGGCAATTCATCAACAGACTGGACACCTAAGTTGCCACACACCACACTGAGAGGAGGAATTGTGACAAGTGTTTTGGGCTCTATGGTGGCTTAAATACCAATTCAGACTTATGTTGTGGTTAAGGAAATTTCCTCAGAGACCTTCATGTGGACTGGTCACACAAAAGTTTAAACTCTTTCATCAGGGTTTTATTTGGATTTTTTTCATTTTATGTTGAGTTTTTAGGGATGCTGTACTTCCTAACTCAATGGTGTCCATTAGCTTTTCATAGAATTCGACAATCTGGAGCCACACAAAATATACTGTATTTTAACTCTGGAAGCCTTTGGAGGAACCTATAATTTAATGCATTTTTCCCAAACCACTGGCAGCATAAGCCAGAGACTAGTTGAAAGATGTCTTTCTCTGAAATGCCACAGTGTTTGAATAGCCGACCAGAGACTATAAGGTGAGACCTGATTAGTCCATTAAGGCTCCTGGCCAGATTCACTCTTCCCCATTCCAGCTCATTGACAGTTGTATAACGTGTGTAAAAAAGGACAGTCCTGTCAATCACCTGAATCAGGATGGGTTATGTCTCTCCCTGTAGTTCCCGGCAAGCTTTTCTCTGAACTACTGGAGCATTTCAGAGAAAAACCTACCTTATTGCAATCATAGATTGGACAGCCTGAATCTATTGATAAGTTCCCTTTAACAAACCTTACAGGGTACAGTTACGTAGTAAATGCAGTGGTGAACATACCATTGGTGAAACCTGTGCCAAGAGATTAGGGGACTCACTTACACTTCCGAAGCAGGTGAAATTGTTCCTTATGAGGAGCTACTGGACTGCAAAGGGCCTAAATATTGGTCCTGCACAGGGGCCTCTACTGTCTCTATTCGCTCCAGTGTAAATCTATTACATGTCAGGAAGCCAGTTTTCTCTTTTTGAGAACTTTAACTTTACATTCGTATTGCATATCTGAAAATTTTCCACACTTTTTAATTGAAATTTTGATGAAAATCTCAATTAACCAGAAAATTTGCATTCACGTGAAACCTCACCTGCAGTCATTTTACTGTTTGACTTTTTCCCTTGAGAGACCACAGCTGAGAAATCCTGTACCATGACATCTGAGTAATTTAATTTCTAGGGACTTTTGATTTACATGAATTGTTCCATGGAGAATCCATTAATCCTTAACTCTTCTGTCTGATGTTGACATAAAGATAAATCTCCCTTAAAAATACTTACAATAAGGCAAGAGTAGGACAAAGGAGTTAATATGAAACCCTTGAGTACAGAGAGATTTTGTATAAAAAGAGGATGTAAAGAAGAAGTAAGGTGGCGACACACTCCACGAGAATCCACATTGTATGCTTTAGACAACTTAGGTGGCTTCTTCTTTGGCCAACTGAATTTTATCCACCACCATAAATATCCTCTTTTTCACGTTATACATCCATATATAATATAAAGCATTCCTACTTCTAAAGTAAATCATACACTCAACCATATAACCAAGATCTTATGGTCAGATTATTGAAAACTAATCCCAATCCAAAGTACTTGGCCTCAGCTGTCATTCAATGGAAGTCACACTGATGGAAGAGACGACCAACAATGTCTTTAATGAGTAATATTCTTGTTAAAAAACAGGAACCCACTTTTATTTTCAAAACTAATAGATTGTGTAGTTTGGGGCAGCACGTCATTGAATCCTTTCTCAACTGAATTATTGAATTCCAAGACAAGTGTTGGGTCAATGATATGGAAACTTTCGGCCAACTCTGAGCATCGGAGGTTGCCTCAACTGAACAATTACATTGAAATGTTCTTCTGCAAGGCTTCTTTGATAGGTTGGAAGGTTTCAATAAATTTGGAATTGTCATAGACCAAATCTACTCATTATTATTTCCTCTTCACCTTGCTATAAATTATCACCTAACATCCTTCACGGAGAAACCACCCAGGACCACCTGCTCAATGTAAGTAGGAAGATATAAAGAAATATAGGAGTCTGGAAGAGAAGAAAACCATGTTAGGCAGAAATGAATCAAATTGTTTATGACTCATTAGCTACTTGTCCCATTCTGATGCCACGTATAGAAGGAGTAAATGAACTTGCCAAAATAAATCATGGTGGTCACGTTTCACCGAGCCCTATACTACATGACCATATCCTACGTAATTCTCTACTGCAATGGACAGACGTGTAGACTGGACATCTCAGAGCTTCATGGATTCTCACAGCCAGGAAATATTACACTAGGAGTTGTGCTTCCTCTTCACCTTGCCACAAATTATCACCTAACATCCTTCACGGAGAAACCACCCAGGACCACCTGCTCAATGTAAGTAGGAATTTGGTGTAGCTTTATGATGCAGGCCGGAAAATGTTTATTTTTTCAGGAGTTTTAAGCTTGTCTCCTAACCCCTTCAAGTCGCGGCCCTTTTTCATTTTTGCATTTTCGTTTTTCACTTCCCTCCTTCCCTGAGCCATAATTTTTTTATTTTTCCGTCAATATGGTCATGTGAGGGCTTATTTTTTGAGGGACAAGTTGTACTTTTGAATGACACCATTGGTTTTACCATGTCTTTTACTAGAAAACGGGAAAAAAAAAATCCAAATGTGGTGAAATTGCAAAAAAAAAAGTGCAATCCCACACTTGTTTTTTGTTTGGCTTTTTTGCTAGGTTCACTAAATGCTAAAACTGACCTGCCATTATGATTCTCTAGGTCATTACGAGTTCATAGACACCTAACATGACTAGGTTATTTTTTATCTAAGTGGTGAAAAAAAATTCCAAACTTTGCTAAAAAAAAAAAAAAAAAAAAAAGTGCCATTTTCCGATACCCGTAGCGTCTCCATTTTTCGTGATCTGGGGTCCGGTGAGGGCTTATTTTTTGCGTGCCGAGCTGATGTTTTTAATGATACCATTTTGCACAGATACGTTCTTTTGATCGCCCGTTATTGCATTTTAATGCAATGTCGCGGCGACCAAAAAAACGTAATTCTGGCATTTCAGATTTTTTTCTCGCTACGCCGTTTAGCGATCAGGTTAATGCTTTTTTTTAATTGATAGATCGGGCGATTGTGAGCGCGGCGATACCAAATATGTGTATGTTTGATTTTTTTATTGTTTTATTTAGGATGGGGCGAAAGGGGGGTGATTTAAACTTTTATATTTTTTATGTTTTTTTCATATTTTTAAAAACATTTTTTTTTTACTTGTGCCATGCTTCAATAGCCTCCATGGGAGGCTAGAAGCTGGCACCACTTGATCGGCTCAGCTACATAACAGCGCTCACAGCAGGCCAGCAGGTCTCAAGGACCTCTATGGTTACCTTCCTGATGCATCGCCGACCCCCGATCATGTGACGGGGGTCGGCGACGACGTCATTTCCGGCCGCCCGGCCGGATGCGGTAGTTAAATGCCGCTGTCTGTGTTTGACAGCGGCATTTAACAGGTTAATAGCGGCGGGTGAATAGCGATTTCACCCGCCGCTATTGCGCGCACATGTCAGCTGTACAAAACAGCTGACATGTCGCGACTTTGATGTGGGCTCACCGCCGGAGCCCACATCAAAGGGGGTGACACGGCATGCGCAGTACTAGTACGGCGCATGTCATGAAGGGGTTAATGTACATGATGAAAATTAAGAAAGATATGTAGATTCATGTTAACTTGAGATAAAATGCTTATAATTTTACTTACTAATTTTCTAAAAAAAATCTGCAAAATGTGGTCTCATTTGTGTCAATCATATACTCAGTCCATACTGCAGACTATTTGTTGATTATTAATTTCTACATCACTGCAAATTATTACAAATTTATATTTCTCCGGTGGGTTTAATTGGTTTTAGATTAAGTAGGAAGAAAATAGTTGTTCATTTTTATACTTTGGGACGTTATACTTTGCTGGGGCCTACATTTGCCCCATTCAAATCAACAGTATCCTTCACCACCACCCATCGTTCTCGATATTCTAGAATGACTCTAAGTTAAGGCAAAAAGTGTCAATGAGGCTTATATAGGCTTTCATTTATTCATTCATTTTGCATATTAAAAATCTATATATCTATACGGTCCCTTCAATTGGACTTTAACAACCTCTGCACCATTTCTGCTTTCCTAATGATAACCCTTATCCAGATCCATGAGCATAAGGCTCAAAGCTGACGTTGATATTTAAGATATCAAATACAAGTCAAGGGTTACTTGGCAAATTTACCCACAATAAAGATCCCATTACCTAAAGTCGGTGAGTGTCACTGCTACATAACGGTATAATTGAAGTGAATGGGCTTAAAGTGTTTGGCAAAGTACTATTCACCGGTAACAAGTCACAATAAATTAGAACATTTGGATATTTTGAGTTTTGCATTTCAGGATT
Organism: Ranitomeya imitator; assembly: GCF_032444005.1. Taxonomy (NCBI): domain Eukaryota; kingdom Metazoa; phylum Chordata; class Amphibia; order Anura; family Dendrobatidae; genus Ranitomeya; species Ranitomeya imitator. Next base: position 685,615,161 of record NC_091285.1, read on the forward strand.
GTGTACCTTGCAAGACCAATTGTGCCCTTATCTTGCACTTTGCTGCAATCTAGCAATGTCATACGGTGATCCTTGGCTACAAGACATGTGCCGCAGTCATGGTCGACTATCATGCACAAGACAGAAATAATATTTGTCAAGAGCTCACCATGTCATAGAGTCCAAGATACTGAGAAGACTGGTGGATGCTAGAACCACGGTGATGAGCACAGCTTTCAAAACGAAAAACACAGGTCATTCCTCCGTACGGCCATCCGGTAATAAAACCAAATTCTTTATCGGTAATGGTCTAAAACAAGGTGGATCCATCAATAAAAAATAGAAACTGTAGCATGTTTGGCAGCAAAGCCCTTAGTCGTGCACAAGACACACGGGACCAAGGTCAACACTGACAGTAAAGTTTTCAATAAAATGTAGATCGTTTAGCTACATGAAAAGTTAATATTTATGCTACCATCACCATCAGATTGCCTCAAATAACGTGTTCAATGTATAATAGTTATGAATGATGAGACGAGATGAGCGAACCTTTCAAGGTTTGGTTCAAATTCGCCAAACGAACCTCTGTTTGCTAAACGTTTCAGTGAACATACCAAAATCCCAATAGATTCAATGGGAGGGAAAACCAAATGGAGACCAGATAGAGACCCAAGTTGGAGTCACGACATTTCAAAAAATTGTTTGTAACATCAGCAGCAGTAGCCACAGCAGTCACAGAAGACACCAAAAAGGTGTCATAGTCTGCAATAATGCGAGATCAATTCATGACATTAAAAACGACACCATCGCCTAATCTGCCCAATCTGTAATTGGGATGCAAAAGTCATTGGAGATCCACGACTTTTTCATTTTAATGAAAGTTAGGTGGTCTACACTTTCGGGGGAAAACCAGATGCGCTTCTACGCCGTGACACCACCGGCAGCGCTGAAGATAACGCTGGCTGCTGGGTATGACAAAACTGCCAAGGCGTGACAGGCGAGCTAAGGCCACTCTTCCATTTTTGAAGATCAAAATGTCAAAGGATCCAAACCCCCCAATGGCATTAATATTGAGCTGCAGATAATCCTGCACAATCCACTCAAGTCGTTCACAATTCTTCCAGTCGTAGACTTGTACTCTGTTCTGCTGGTGCATTAACTGGTCTAAAAAATGCATGGCATACAATTTCCCTGCTTTGGTAGAGGTACTCTACCGTTTTTTTCAAAACTCGTCGGATTGTGCCTGATGGCAAGAACCTGATGTGTGAAAGCAGCCAGATATATGGATAGATACAGCTATGTATCTATAGATATATATAAATATATCTATAGATAGATATATCCATAGATATCTATATATATAATTGTCTAAGGGTTTTTCTGTCTGTCTGTCTGTCTGTCTGTACTGGAAATCCCGCGTCTCTGATTGGCCTCGACCAATCAGCGATGGGCACAGCATGGCGACGATGATGTCATAAAGGTTGCCTCGACCAATCAGCGACGGGCACAGTCTGCCGCAAATTCGCCTCGACCAATCAGCGACGGGCACAGTATCGACGTAGATGTCATAATGGTTGCCATGGCGACGATGGTGGCATAAAGGTTGCCTCGACCAATCAGCGACGGGTACAGTCTGCCGCGAATTCTGGAATCACCATTGTCCATATACTACGGGGACATGCATATTCTAGAATACCCGATGCGTTAGAATCGGGCCACAATCTAGTATATAATAGAAAGGCAGATGTTTCTAAGGCTACTTTCACACTTGCGTTTTAAGCAATCCATCGTTTTGGGAAAAAAACGGATCCTGCAAATGTGCTCGCAGGAAGCGTTTTTTACCCATAGACTTGAATTAGCGATGGATCGTGACGGATGGCCACACGTCGCGTCCGTCGTGCAACGGATCTGTCGTGTTTTGGTGGACTGTCGGCACAAAAACGGTCAAGTGAATGTTTTTTTGTCCGTCGCGTCCACCATTTTCTACCGCGCATGCGCAGACAAAACTCTGCCCCTCCTCCCCGGACTTCAGAATGGGCAGCGGATGCGTTGAAAAACTGCATCCGCTGCCCACGTCGGGGCACAAATTTCACAACGTGCGTCGGTACGTCGGCCCGACGCATAGCGACGGACCTGTACTGACGCAAGTGTAAAAGAGGCATTAATGAGCGTTGAATTTTTTTAAAAAAACGGCGTGGGCTACCGCGCAATTTTCTGTGTCAGAGGGGGAAAGCCGACGGCCGGGGGCCAATATTTGCAGCCTGCTATGAATATCAGCCCGCAGCTGTCTGCGTAGCCTTTACTGGCTATTAAAATATGGGGACCCCAAAAAGAAATGATGTGGGGTCCCCCTATATTTTATAGCCAGAAAGGATAGGCAGACAGCTGCGGGCTGATATTCATAGCCTAGAGAGGGGCCATGGATATTGGCCCCCCGGCTACAAATACCAGTCCTCAACCGCCCCAGAAATGGCGCATCTGTAAGATAATAAGGGGTTAATGTCACCTTGCTATTGTAAGGTGACATTAAGCTGGGTTAATAACAGAGAGGCGTCAATAAGACGCCTATCCATTATTAATCCAATAGTAATAAAGGGTTAATAAAGCACGCATACATTAGAAAAAAAGTATTTTAATATTCTTCATTTAACCATACTTCAGCGCCTGCAAAAAACGTAAAATAATAAACCATATACTACTTGTCTGCCGTAGTCCAATTAATAACGAGTGTCCCACGACGATCTCCCCTATAGAACAGTGACATCGGGTGATGTCACTGCTCTATAGGACCCTCAGTGACACACTGACAGGAGACAATGGCTCCTGCAGTGCATCACTGAGGTTACCTTAGGACAAAGTCTCACTTTATGGCAATTGCTGCGTGGGAAAATTTCTCACACAGCAATGCCAAAAGTGAGACTAGGGACTATTTTTTACAGCGGCGGAGGAATGCATTGCGGAAGGATACCTTCCTCCAATCATTGTGTTCCTGGAGCCCCTGGAGAGCGGTCGCATCACCTGATGCTGCCGTTCTCCACGGGACACTCATGGATTTCTGCGGACAGGGAGTATATTGGTTGTTTGCTATTTAAATCTTTTTTACAGGTGACACTGGCTTCGGGGATTCAAAATGACAAGTGATGGTGAGTATGTAATCTATGTTATATGTACTGTATGTCTGTATGTATGTATTGTATGTAATGCATGAATGTAATGCATGTAGTATGTATGTTGTATGTATGTTTGTGACAGAAAAAAGACTCGCACATCCAAACTAGTGTGAATAGGTGCATACCAGGAGCAGCTACCTCCATACATAAATATACAAAAAAGGTTGCACTCTATCGTGCAAAAGCATGTCTAATATGAAATATATGAATTATGAATAGCAAAATGGCTTTTGAACATTAGGAAAATATTTAAGAGACGCTTTGCACAGAATTTGATATAATCAAATAGTGTGAGCCCATCAACCAATCGTCAAGGTGGTCTCATAAAACTGATGGGTCCCTGATCTCCCTGTCCAAATGTGAACACTTACCGAAGGCCAATGTCTGTATGCCTGGGTGAATGTGGATACCTCTGTTCAGCAAAGCCTACATATGGGTTGACCGGGACCAAGTGTGATGAGATGCAATTAAAAACCACATGGTGATGGGAGGAGTGCGCAGTCAGTCAGCTAACATAGAAATGACAGAAAAAAGACTCGCACATCCAAACTAGTGTGAATAGGTGCATACCAGGAGCAGCTACCTCCATACATAAATATACAAAAAAGGTTGCACTCTATCGTGCAAAAGCATGTCTAATATGAAATATATGAATTATGAATAGCAAAATGGCTTTTGAACATTAGGAAAATATTTAAGAGACGCTTTGCACACCCAGGCATACAGACATTGGCCTTCGGTAAGTGTTCACATTTGGACAGGGAGATCAGGGACCCATCAGTTTTATGAGACCACCTTGACGATTGGTTGATGGGCTCACACTATTTGATTATATCAAATTCTGTGCAAAGCGTCTCTTAAATATTTTCCTAATGTTCAAAAGCCATTTTGCTATTCATAATTCATATATTTCATATTAGACATGCTTTTGCACGATAGAGTGCAACCTTTTTTGTATATTGTTGTATGTATGTTGTTTTTTTTTTTTTACATTCAACACATTAGCCGGATGATGGGACTACTACTGTCCCATCATTGGCTAATGTATCAATCACTGAAGAATGTAAGTCCGAAATGACAGGGTCCTCTTCCCTCTGTACCAATCTGTCACTGTAAATTTGCTTACTGTTAACGATATCTATAACCCTGTATGTAACCCCTTTTCACATGTACAGCACCATGGAATTAATGGTGCTATATAAATAAATAATAATAATCACTGTCACTGTTGCAGGCATCATCCGATGGGACTTGTAGTCCCATCGGACGATGCCTGCACAGACCCCCGGCAGCCTGCACAGAGCCCCAGCAGGCCGCACAGAGCCCCAGCAAGCCCGCACAGAGCCCCGGCAGCCCGCACAGAGCCCCGGCAAGCCTGCACAGAGCCCCGGCAGGCCGCACAGAGCCCCAGCAAGCCCGCACAGACCCCCAGCAGCCCACACAGAGCCCCGGCAAGCCCGCTTAGAGCCCCAGCAGGCCGCACAGAGCCCTGGCAAGCCCGCACAGAGCCCCGGCAGGCCACACAGAGCCCCGGCAGCCCGCAAAAATCCCTGGCAAGCCCGCACAGAGCCCCGGCAGGCCGCACAGATCCCCAGCAGGCCACACAGAGCCCCGGCAAGCCCGCACAGAGCCCCGGCAGCCCGCACAGAGCCCCAGCAGACCCGCACAGAAGCCCAGCAGGCCCACACAGAGCCCCAGTAGCCCGCACAGACCCCCGGCAGGCCGCACAGAGCCCAGGCAGGCACACACAGAGCCCCGACAGGCCGCACAGAGCCCCAGCAGGCTGCACAGAGCCCCGAGACGCCCGTACAGATCCTCGGCAGGCCCTCACAGACCCCACCCGCACACACAGACACACACAGTGTCTGCCCCCACGCACCGCTCACACTCTTCCCTCCTCCGGAATAGGATGCAGAAGGATAGAAAGGGCTTATTTACATTCCGATATTTGTGTCCCATTGACTTGCATTGGTATCGGATATCGGTATCGGCGATATCCGATATTTTTTGGATATCGGCCGATCCAATCCGATACCGATACTTCTTGATATCGGAAGGTATTGCTCAACACTACTTATAACCGCACCACCAGCTTCTGGGTCAGGGAACCTATCCAGGCCTTTTTGCCTTCCCTCGGACAACATGGGACTTAGCCTCAGCAGTTCCAGACCCGGTCTGGCACAGGTACTCGCTCTCCGATCTTCCTCCTTACATCCACTCTGCAAGCGTGATTGCACCACGTCCTTACTGCATTGGCTATGCCAAAGGACATACTCCACCAGGGCTTGACACTGCTGCCACCGTTGCTGCAAAATGAGTAGAGTGGAAATCCACTGTGTCGTAACATCACAAATCAAACAATTAACCGGAAGGCCGAAAGACCTAATTGGGCCTCATGGCTGCACCCCAATAATAAGCCTAATGATTTTTAAGTAGAAATCTGGACTTCTGATTTGCCACCGAAACACAGTTTTAGCATTATTTGGTGTAGCAAATTGGGCTTCCCTACAGTTTTTGCGCAATCTTTTGAAATTTTGAGCTCTTTCTCCTGCTTTCGGTCCATACACCTTGTAAATGCTTATGTTGGCCCAAAGATTTATGTAGCTGGTGTATCAACATGATTAATTAATTGTTGTCTTGTATTTTAGGTTTCATTTTGAGAGCTATCAACAGCTGCAGGCCATGATGTATGCCATAGAGGAGATCAACAAAGACCCAGATACTCTGCGCAATGTCACGCTGGGCTTTAAAGCTTATGATTCCTGTGATGATCTGCATCTGGACTTAGGAAGCTCATTGCAATTGTTAACAGGAACAGAATTAGCCATCCCCAACTACAGATGTACCCCAGAAATTCCTCTTACTGCAGTTATTGGTCCGGCCGTCTCAACTCATTCGATTGTCCTGGCACATATACTGGGGCTCTATAGCTATCCACAGGTAACACCTTCATTTATCAAATCTGATAATATAGAGATACAACTTTACAAGCAAATCTCAACAAAACTAAAGTATTATAGCAGTTATATCTTTGTACATAGGGAGCTATATTCTTGTACATAGGAGCAGTATTATAGTAGTTATGTTCTTGTACATAGAGGCAGTATTATAGTAGTTATATTCTTGTACATAGGAGCAGTATTATAGTAGTTATGTTCTTGTACTAAGGGGCAGCATTATAGTAGTTATATTCTTGTACATAGGAGCAGTATTATAGTAGTTATGTTCTTGTACATAGAGGCAGTATTATAGTAGTTATATTCTTGCACATGGGGCAGTATTATAGTAGTTATATTCTTGTACATAGGGGCAGTATTATAGTAGATATATTCTTGTACATAGGGGCAGTATTATAGTAGTTATATTCTTGCACATGGGGCAGTATTATAGTAGTTATATTCTTGTACATAGGGGCAGTATTATAGTAGTTATATTCTTGTACATAGGAGCAGTATTATAGTAGTTATATTCTTGTACATAGGAGCAGTATTATAGTAGTTATATTCTTGTACATAGGGGCAGTATTATAGTAGATATATTCTTGTACATAGAGGCAGTATTATAGTAGTTATATTCTTGTACATAGGAGCAGTATTATAGTAGTTATATTCTTGTACATAGGGGTAGTATTATAGCAGTTATATTCTTGTACATAGAGGCAGTATTATAGTAGTTATATTCTTGTACATAGGGGGCAGTATTATAGTAGTTATATTCTTGTACATAGGGGCAGTATTATAGTAGTTATATTCTTGTACATAGGGGCAGTATTATAGTAGATATATTCTTGTACATAGAGGCAGTATTATAGTAGTTATATTCTTGTACATAGGAGCAGTATTATAGTAGTTATGTTCTTGTACTAAGGGGCAGCATTATAGTAGTTATATTCTTGTACATAGGAGCAGTATTATAGTAGTTATATTCTTGCACATGGGGCAGTATTATAGTAGTTATATTCTTGTACATAGGGGCAGTATTATAGTAGATATATTCTTGTACATAGGGGCAGTATTATAGTAGTTATATTCTTGCACATGGGGCAGTATTATAGTAGTTATATTCTTGTACATAGGGGCAGTATTATAGTAGTTATATTCTTGTACATAGGAGCAGTATTATAGTAGTTATATTCTTGTACATAGGAGCAGTATTATAGTAGTTATATTCTTGTACATAGGGGCAGTATTATAGTAGATATATTCTTGTACATAGAGGCAGTATTATAGTAGTTATATTCTTGTACATAGGAGCAGTATTATAGTAGTTATATTCTTGTACATAGGGGTAGTATTATAGCAGTTATATTCTTGTACATAGAGGCAGTATTATAGTAGTTATATTCTTGTACATAGGGGGCAGTATTATAGTAGTTATATTCTTGTACATAGGGGCAGTATTATAGTAGTTATATTCTTGTACATAGGGGCAGTATTATAGTAGTAATATTATTGTACATAGGAGCAGTATTATAGCAGTTATATTCTTGTACATAGGAGGCAGTATTATAGTAGTTATATTATTGTACATGGGGCAGTATTATAGTAGTTATATTCTTGTACATAGGGGGCAGTATTATAGTAGTTATATTCTTGTACATAGGGGTATTATTATAGTAGTTATTTTCTTGTGCATGGGGCAGTATCATAGTAGTGATGTTCTTGTACATAGGAGCAGTATTATAGTAGATATATTCTTGTACATACGGGGCAGTATTATAGTAGTGATGTTCTTGTACATAGAAGCAGTATTATAGTAGTTATATTCTTGTACATAGAGGCTGTATTATAGTAGTTATATTCTTGTACATAGGGAGCAGTGTAATAGTAGTTATATTCTTGTACATAGGGGCAGTATTATAATAGTTATATTCTTGTACATAGGAGTAGTATTATAGTAGTTATATTCTTGTACATAGGGGTAGTATTATAGTAGTTATATTCTTGTACATAGGGGGCAGTATTATAGTAGTTATATTCTTGTACATAGGGGGCAGTATTATAGTAGTTATATTCTTGCACATAGGAGCAGTATTATAGTAGTGATGTTCTTGTACATAGGAGTAGTATTATATTAGTTATATTCTTGTACATAGGGCCAGTATTATAGTAGTTATATTCTTGTACATAGGGGCAGTATTATAGTAGTTATATTCTTGTACATAGGGGCAGTATTATAGTAGTTATATTCTTGTACATAGGGGCAGTATTATAGTAGTAATATTCTTGTACATAGGAGCAGTATTATAGCAGTTATATTCTTGTACATAGGAGGCAGTATTATAGTAGTTATATTATTGTACATGGGGCAGTATTATAGTTGTTATATTCTTGTACATAAGGGGCAGTATTATAGTAGTTATATTCTTGTACATAGGGGTATTATTATAGTAGTTATTTTCTTGTGCATGGGGCAGTATCATAGTAGTGATGTTCTTGTACATAGGAGCAGTATTATAGTAGATATATTCTTGTACATACGGGGCAGTATTATAGTAGTGATGTTCTTGTACATAGAAGCAGTATTATAGTAGTTATATTCTTGTACATAGAGGCTGTATTATAGTAGTTATATTCTTGTACATAGGGAGCAGTGTAATAGTAGTTATATTCTTGTACATAGGGGCAGTATTATAATAGTTATATTCTTGTACATAGGAGTAGTATTATAGTAGTTATATAGTAGTTATATTAGTAGTTCCACCATGACAGAAGATCAGCTCTCCACCCTCCTGTCAAGATCACACCTCACCACCTGCACGCTTGACCCGCTCCCATCCCACCTCATCCCTAACCTTTCCACGGTCTTCATCCCAACCCTAACACACCTCTTCAACCTCTCACTCACAACAGGTGTCTTTCCCTCATCCTTCAAGCATGCCAAGATCACACCCATCCTCAAAAAGCCCTCCCTCGACCCATCCTCTGTGTCTAGCTATCGCCCAATATCTCTTCTCCCTTATGCCTCCAAATTGCTGGAGCAACACGTCCATCTTGAACTGTCCTCCCACTTCTCCTCCTGCTCCCTCTTTGATCGGTTACAATCAGGCTTCCGTTCCCATCACTCAACTGAAACTGCCCTAACTAAAGTCACCAATGACCTACTAACTGCCAGGAGCAAGCGACACTACTCTGTCCTCCTTCTCCTGGACTTGTCTTCTGCCTTTGACACTGTAGACCACTCCCTTTTGCTACAAATCCTCTCATCCCTTGGCATCACAGACTTGGCCCTTTCCTGGATCTCGTCATATCTGACAGACCGAACATTCAGTGTCTCCCTCCCCCACACCACCTCCTCACTTCGCCCCTTGTCAGTCGGTGTTCCTCAAGGCTCTGTTCTAGGACCCCTACTCTTCTCCATCTACACTTTCGGCCTGGGACAGCTCATAGAATCCCACGGTATGCAGTACCATCTCTACGCTGACGACACGCAGATCTACCTCTCCGGACCTGACCTCTCCTCCTTGCTTACCAAAATCCCGCACTGTCTGTCTGCCATTTCAGCCTTCTTTTCTGCTCGCTTTCTACAACTGAACATGGACAAAACAGAATTCATCATCTTTCCCCCATCTCACTCTACCCCTCCACCAGACCTATCAATCAATGTCAATGGCTGCTCACTTTCCCCAGTCCAACACACCCAGTGCCTCAGGGTGATCCTCGACTCTGCCCTCTCTTTCAAGCCACATATCCAAGCCCTTGCCTCATCCTGTCGTCTCAAACTCAAAAATATTTCCCGGATCCGTGCTTTCCTTGACCGCAACACTGCAAAAACGCTAGTGCATGCCCTTATCATCTCCCGCCTCGACTACTGCAACCTCCTACTCTCTGGACTCCCCTCTAGCACTCTGGCACCACTCCAATCCATCCTACACTCTGCTGCCCGACTAATCCACCTGTCCCCCCGCTATTCCCCAGCCTCTCCCCTGTGTCAAGCCCTTCACTGGCTTCCTATCGCCCAGAGACTCCAGTTCAAAACCCTCACACTGACATACAAAGCCATCCACAACCTGTCTCCTCCATACATCTGTGACATGGTCTCCCGGTACCTACCTACACGCGACCTCCGATCCTCCCAAGACCTCCTTCTCTACTCCCCTCTCATCTCTTCTTCCCATAACCGCATCCAAGACTTCTCCAGTGCTTCCCCCATACTCTGGAACTCTCTACCCCAACACATCAGACTTGCGCCTACCATAGAAACCTTCAAAAAGAACCTGAAGACTCATCTCTTCCGACAAGCCTACAGCCTGCAGTGATCCTCAACCTACTGAACAGCCGTACAGCCAGCTCTTCCCTCTCCTAGTGTATCCTCACCCACCCCCTGCAGACTGTGAGCCCTCACGGGCAGGGTCCTCCCTCCTTATGTACTCGTGTGCCTTATCTGCTCATGTTTAATGTATTTGTCTATATTTGCCCCGTATTCACATGTAAAGCGCCATGGAATAAATGGCGCTATAAAAATGTATAATAATAATAATAATAATATTCTTGTACATAGGGGTAGTATTATAGTAGTTACATTCTTTTACATAGGGGCAGTATTATAGTAGTTATATTCTTGTACATAGGGGTAGTATTATAGTAGTTATATTCTTGTACATAGGGGCAGTATTATAGTAGTTATATTCTTGTACATAGGGGCAGTATTATAGTAGTTATATTCTTGTACATAGGGGCAGTATTATAGTAGTTATATTCTTGTACATAGGGGCAGTATTATAGTAGTTATGTTCTTGTACATAGGGGACAGTATTATAGTAGTTATATTCTCGTACATAGGAGCAGTATTATAGTAGATATATTCTTGTATATAGGAGCAGTATTATAGTAGTTATATTCTTGTACATAGGGGCAGTATTATAGTAGTTATATTCTTGTACATAGGGGCAGTATTATAGTAGTTATATTCTTGTACATAGGGGCAGTATTATAATAGTTATATTCTTTTACATAGGGGGAGTATTATAGTAGTTATATTCTTGTACATAGTGGCAGTATTATAGTAGTTATATTCTTGTACATAGGGGCAGTATTATAATAGTTATATTCTTTTACATAGGGGGAGTATTATAGTAGTTATATTCTTGTACATAGTGGCAGTATTATAGTAGTTATATTCTTGTACATAGGGGCAGTATTATAGTAGTTATATTCTTGTACATAGGGGCAGTATTATAGTAGTTATATTCTTTTACATAGGGGGAGTATTATAGTAGTTATATTCTTGTACATAGGTGCAGTATTATAGTAGTTATATTCTTGTACATAGGGGCAGTATTATAGTAGTTATATTCTTGTACAAAGGGGCAGTATTATAGTAGTTATGTTCTTGTACATAGGGGACAGTATTATAGTAGTTATATTCTCGTACATAGGGGCAGTATTATAGTAGATATATTCTTGTATATAGGAGCAGTATTATAGTAGTTATATTCTTGTACATAGGGGCAGTATTATAGTAGTTATATTCTTGTACATAGGGGCAGTATTATAGTAGTTATATTCTTGTACATAGGGGCAGTATTATAGTAGTTATATTCTTTTACATAGGGGGAGTATTATAGTAGTTATATTCTTGTACATAGTGGCAGTATTATAGTAGTTATATTCTTGTACATAGGGGCAGTATTATAGTAGTTATATTCTTGTACATAGGGGCAGTATTATAGTAGTTATATTCTTTTACATAGGGGCAGTATTATAGTAGTGATGTTCTTGTACATAGGAGTAGTATTATAGTAGTTATATTCTTGTACATAGGAGGCAGTATTATAGTAGTTATATTATTGTACATGGGGCAGTATTATAGTAGTTATATTCTTGTACATAGGGGGCAGTATTATAGTAGTTATATTCTTGTACATAGGGGTATTATTATAGTAGTTATTTTCTTGTGCATGGGGCAGTATCATAGTAGTGATGTTCTTGTACATAGGAGCAGTATTATAGTAGATATATTCTTGTACATACGGGGCAGTATTATAGTAGTGATGTTCTTGTACATAGAAGCAGTATTATAGTAGTTATATTCTTGTACATAGAGGCTGTATTATAGTAGTTATATTCTTGTACATAGGGAGCAGTGTAATAGTAATTATATTCTTGTACATAGGGGCAGTATTATAATAGTTATATTCTTGTACATAGGAGTAGTATTATAGTAGTTATATTCTTGTACATAGGGGTAGTATTATAGTAGTTACATTCTTGTACATAGGGGCAGTATTATAGTAGTTATATTCTTGTACATAGGGGTAGTATTATAGTAGTTATATTCTTGTACATAGGGGCAGTATTATAGTAGTTATATTCTTGTACATAGGGGCAGTATTATAGTAGTTATATTCTTGTACATAGGGGCAGTATTATAGTAGTTATATTCTTGTACATAGGGGCAGTATTATAGTAGTTATATTCTTGTACATAGGGGGCAGTATTATAGTAGTTATATTCTTGTACATAGGGGCAGTATTATAGTAGTTATGTTCTTGTACATAGGGGACAGTATTATAGTAGTTATATTCTCGTACATAGGAGCAGTATTATAGTAGATATATTCTTGTATATAGGAGCAGTATTATAGTAGTTATATTCTTGTACATAGGGGCAGTATTATAGTAGTTATATTCTTGTACATAGGGGCAGTATTATAGTAGTTATATTCTTGTACATAGGGGCAGTATTATAGTAGTTATATTCTTGTACATAGGGGCAGTATTATAGTAGTTATATTCTTGTACATAGGGGCAGTATTATAGTAGTTATATTCTTTTACATAGGGGGAGTATTATAGTAGTTATATCCTTGTACATAGGGGGAGTATTATAGTAGTTATATCCTTGTACATAGGGGCAGTATTATAGTAGTTATATTCTTGTACATAGGGGCAGTATTATAGTAGTTATATTCTTGTACATAGGGGGCAGTATTATAGTAGTTATATTCTTGTACATAGGGGCAGTATTATAGTAGTTATGTTCTTGTACATAGGGGACAGTATTATAGTAGTTATATTCTCGTACATAGGGGCAGTATTATAGTAGATATATTCTTGTATATAGGAGCAGTATTATAGTAGTTATATTCTTGTACATAGGGGCAGTATTATAGTAGTTATATTCTTGTACATAGGGGCAGTATTATAGTAGTTATATTCTTGTACATAGGGGCAGTATTATAGTAGTTATATTCTTGTACATAGGAGCAGCATTATAGCAGTTATGATCTTGTACATAGGGGCAGTATTATAGTAGTTATATTCTTGTACATGGGGGAGTATTATAGTAGTTATTTTCTTGTACATAGGATCAGCATTATAGCAGTTATGATCTTGTACATAGGGGCAGTATTATTGTAGTTATATTCTAGCACATAGGGGCAGTACTGATGTAGTTAAAGTGGAAACTAGAAGCTTACATCCAGTATCTAAAATGATATGTCTACATGGTGTTCTCAATATCTGAAATGAAATCAGAATAAACCTTTCCTGCTTTAGGTCAATTAGGATTACCATAATTATTTATATTAGCCAAATGCCAGAATAATGAGAGAGAGAATGTTTTAAGGCATTTTTATTACTTACTGCAAAGTTTACATACATTTCATTAGTATTTAGTACCATTTCCCTTAAACTGAATGACTTAGGTCACACTTTTCGGATATCCTTCCATAAGCTTCTCACAATAGTTGGTCAGAATTTGGGCCCATTCCTCCTGATAACACTGGTGTAACTGATCCAGGTCTGTAGGTGGCCTTGCTCGCATCGGCCTTTTCAGCTTTGCTCATAAATTTCCAATAGAATTGAGGTCACGGCTTTGAAAAACATAAACTTTGTTATCCTTAAGCTACTTTGCTAAAATTTTCGCAATATACTTTCGGTCATTGTCCATTTGGAAGACTCATTTCCTCCCCACTTTTAACCTCCTGGCTGATGTCTTGACATGTTGCTTCAGTATTGCCACAAAATCTTCATTTCTCATGATGTCATCTATTTTGGAAAGTGCACCAGTTTCTCTTGCAGCAAAATAACTCCACAACATGATGCTGCCACCCCCTTCGTTCACAGTTGGGATGGTGTTCTTAGGCTTCTAAGCTTCTCCCGTTTTACTTCAAATGTAACGATGGTCATTATGTCCAAAAAGTTCAATTTTAGTTTCATGAGACCACAGGACAAGTATTCAAAAATTAAGTTCTTTGTTCCTGTTTGCATTTGCCAACATTAGCCTTGGGTTTTTTATGTTTCTTTTGGAGTAATGGCTTCTTCCTAGCAGAGTGGCCTTTCAGCCCATGCTGATACATCACTCATTTCATTGTGGATATTGACACAATCTTACCAGCTTCCGCCATCATCTTCACAAGGCCTTTTGATTTTGTCCTTGGATTGATATGCACATGTCGGACCAAAGCACATTCATCTCTGGGACACAGAACCCATCTCCTTCCTGAGCGGTATGATGGCTGGACATTCCCATCTTGTTTCTACTTGCATATAATTGTTTGTACAGATGAACGAGGCACCATCAGGTATCTTTAAATTGTACCCAAGGATGAGCCAGACTTGTGCAAGTCCACTATTCTCTTCCTGATATCTTGGCTGATTTTTCTACACTTTCCCAAAATGCTACACAAAGAAGCAGTGTGTTTCAGGTGTGTATTAAAATACATCCACAGGTGTGTTTCTCTGTCTTAAGTCAGATGTTGCCCAAAAAAGCCTATCAGAAGCTTCCAAACACAAGACATCATCATATGGGCAGTACAGAATTGTTGAAAGGCATAGTAATCTTAGTGTATGTAAACTTTTGACTCTGCAGTATGTCTTAAAACATTCTCTCTCTCATTATTTTGACATTTGGCAAATATTAATAATTGTGGTAATCCTAATTGACCTAAAACGGGAAATGTTTATTCTGATTTCATGTCAGATATTGAGAACAACATGCAGATGTGTATTTTTACATGGTGTGTGGGAACTTCTAGTTTCAACTGTATATTTGTGTACATAGGAGCAGTAGTATAGCTATATTATTATATGTTAGGAGCAGTATTATAGTAGTTATGTTCTTTTACATAAGGAGCAGTTTTATAGTAGTTATATTTATACAGTAGTATGCAACTTTTTTCATCTTTGTTTGCTTGTTTTTTTCTAAACAGATCAGTCACTATTCAACAAGCCATCAACTGAGTGATCATAAAAAGTTTCCCTCTTTCTTTAGGACTGTTCCAAGTGATGCTTTCCAATCTTTGGGACTAGCTAAACTGGTCTTGCATTTTGGTTGGACCTGGGTTGGTTTATTGGCTATAGATAATGATTATGGTCAACAAGGAATTCAGATGGTCAGACAAGAGATAATAAAAGGTGGAGCATGTGTGGCTTTTGCAGAGAACATTATGATGAATCAGCCAGACCGCAATGCTCCTCGCATTGTGAAGGTGATAAAGGAGTCTAATGTCAAAGTAATCGTTATCTTCTCCACTGATGTTGATCTCGTTCCAGTTCTAGAAGAGATGCTGAGACATAACATCACGAACAAAACCTTTGTAGCCAGTGAAGCTTGGTCTACCTCTAGCCTTCACTCTATTGAGAAATTTTCAAGGCTCCTATCTGGCACCATTGGCCTAGCTTTTTACAGTGGAAGTATTCCTGGACTTGGCAGGTTCCTGAAAGCAGTTCACCCAAACTCATCTTTGGAAAAAGACTGGATAAAAATATTTTGGGAACAAGCATTTAATTGCAAGTTTCCCCTTGGAAGTAACACGACTAATGTTTCGAATGCCATTCTAAATGATTGCACAGGTCAAGAGAACATGGAAAACATCAAGAGTAGCTTTACTGATGTCTCCAACTTACGAACAACATACAGTGTCTACACAGCAGTCCGTGTTGTTGCAAAAGCATTGAAAGATCTGAATAACTGTGGACTGATGCAAGGTCCATTGTCACAATATAGGTGTCCAGATATTTATCTACTGCACCCTTGGCAGGTAATTCTCATAGTGTACACATCTCTAATGCTTGTCAGACCTCCTTTGTGGGTTTGAGGTGTAACTTGCTGCTCATGGAAAACAGTGACAATTTTGGAAAACACCTCCACCAGAGATGAACAAATTTGTTTGAAGTAAATTTAACTCACCTTGAATTTTACAAAAAAAGCAAATTCTCCAGAATTATTTTTTTTCTAGCTCAGTCCTTTTGAGTTTTTGTTAATTGTGCTGTAGAGAGTAAAATATTGGGGAAAAAATACTCACCTCATGTCTTGTTCCACTGTAGCCTGCTGCCCAAGGCTCCCATGTCTTCTTCTATTATTTTAACTTGGTCATAAAAGCATGCCTCACTTGTCACGACACGTGTTGTCCAAGGTACCTACCAGACCTAGTGTGACACTTTCATAAAGTGATGAGGTCATATCATTGGTACAATTGAGACCTACTCGCTCTGGTGCCAAGTCAAGATTGCCAAAGAAGATATGAGAGACTAGGACACACATGATATCGAGGTGGCAGCTGGTAACTCGTGATGCGAATATTTTTTTTATCCTATAATTATTATGCTCTAGCATCTAGAGAAACCCCAGAACATAATAAAAAGAAAAATGTTCAGCTCACCCCGTTATGTCCAGGTTCCTTGGCTGGTCATCGGCGCATCGAGCCGCCTTGGTCCCGGCAGTATAGAAATCCAATCCCAGTGCAAGGAATGAATCCTACCTCTTTCAACCTACATGGTCTTAATCGTGGATTGAGTCCGTGTAGGATGAAACATGTAGGATTCATTCCTTGCACTGGGATTGCTCATAGATGCAAATCTGTGCTTTTTAATATGATGAATAAAGGTCAAGTTTTAAGAATCATATCTCTTTTGGTCATTGGATACAACTTTTATTGCACACGAGAACAAAATAAGGAACATTCAATTTCCATCAAATAACTTTGATGCAAATTAACTTTCCCTGATAATTTTGAGCGTTCTTCTGAATTGAAAATTTTGCAGATTTACTAATTTCTTTCCTTCATCAATCATGAGCCATTTATAATACTTGTGTTATCTTTTGTTGAAAAATGACCGATGGGCCTCCTCAGACCAGGTATCATGAGAAACAGCAACCTCCGCATCCATATAGATTTACTCTTGATACTGGTAACTATGTAATTATGTAGGCATGTAAGTAAAATCTATCTTACAATATTGGGCATTTTTTTTGTTTTTCCACATATTGAAGCTCCTTTATTATATGAAGAACGTGAGGGTGAAACTAAGTGGTGGAAGAGAACTTTATTTTGACGAGAATGGAGATCCCCCTCCTGTCTATGACATTGTGAACTGGCAGCTGAGTTCAGAAGGCTCCATACAACAGGTCAAGGTTGGCAGTTACGACACTGCAGCATCCACTAATCAGTTTTTCACCATTAACACAAGTTTGTTGCTGTGGGCGACTGAGGATCATCAGGTAAGAGACCACAACTATGAGAGTCAAAATGAGAAAATAAATCTAGAAAATCACCTTGTCTGATTTGGCAAGATTTATTTTGCAAATTATGGTGGAAAATAAGTATTTGGTCATTAACAAACCTGCATATCAATTTTTTGTTATATATGCTTTGTTATATATGCTATGTTTTCTGTAAGTCTTCACAAGGTTGGCACACACTGTTGGTGGTATGTTGGCCCATTCCTCCTTGCAGATCTCTAGATCTCTAGAGCAGTGATGTTTTGGGCCTGCCACTGGGCAACATGGACTTTCAACTCCCTCCAAAGGTTTTCTATGGGGTTGAGATCAGGAGACTGCCTAGGCCACTCTAGAACCTTCATATGCTTCTTAAAAAGCCAATCCTTCATTCCCATGATGGTGTGCTTGGGATCATTATCATTCTGAAAGACCCATCCACATTTCATCTTCAATGCCCTTGCTGATGGAAGAAGGTTTGCACTCAAAATCTCACTATACATGGCCCCATTCATTCTTTCATGTACACGGATCAGTCGTCCTGGTCACTTTGCAGAGAAACAGCCCCAAATCATGATGTTGCCACCCCCATGCTTCACAGTAGGTATGATGTTTTTTGGATGCAACTCAGCACTCTGTCTCCTCCAAACACAATGAGTTTTGTTTCTACCAAACAGTTCTACTTTGGTTTCATCAGACCATATGGCGTTCTCCCATTACTCTTCTGGATAATCCAAATGCTCTCTAGCAAACTTCAGATGGGTCCGAACATGTACTGGCTTAAGCAGTGGGGACATGTCTGGCACTGCAGGATCTAAGTCCCTGGCGGCGTAGTGTGTTACTGATGGAAGCCTTTGTTACGGTGGTCCCAGCTCTCTGCAGGTCATTCACTAGTTCCCCCCGCGTGGTTCTGGGATTTTTGCTCACTGTTCTTGTGCTCATTTTGACCCCACAGGGAGAGATCTTGCATGAAGCCCCTGATTGAGGGAAATTATCAGTGGTCTTGTAAGTCTTCTATTTTCTTATTATTGCTCCCACAGTTTCATCACACCAAGCTGCTTGCCTATTGCAGATTAATTCTTCCCAGCCTGGTGCAGAGCTACGATTTTGTTTCTGGTGTCCTTCGACAGCTCTTTGGTCTTCACCATAGTGGAGTTTGGTATAGATGTGGTCTACCTACGATGTCAATTACAGGCCTCTCTCATCTTTTTATCTTTTAAGTGAGTGGGAGAACTTGCACAATTGGTGGCTGACTAAATACCTATCTTCCCACTGTATCTCTACAGGTCCCTTTGTCAGTTTGTAGTAACAGCTGTCCATATGGATTTTGGAAAGCAGCTAGAAGTGGACAACCTGCATGCTGCTTTGAGTGTGTCCCTTGTCCTCATGGAGCAATCACTAATAACACAAGTAAGTTATCAGCTACATTGTTTCCCCTGGTCTAGGCAAAAGGCAACTATAGGGTACAGAATCTTGACAAATTGGTTTGTCCAAAATGAAAATTTATCAAATTCACTGAAAATCACACACTTGGTAAGGTTTAGTTTACAATAATAGAGTGCTTTCCTTACAGCACTACATTGTGGTTTTTGACATAATCCCTCAAAAATTGGATTCTGACAGCCAGATGGAGCCATTCAATGAAGCTGACAGAATCACTGTCTGGCCACCTAACAGTATTCATGTTTTTAGATTTGTAGACCATGTTTTGTTCACGTCTGGAAAAGATGAATACTGCCGGGATGGCCAGACAGTGACTTTTTTGGCTTAGTTTAAGGGAATGGTCACATTGGAGCTCTCTCGGTATTCTTGTCTGAATTAAGCTCTTTGATGATTGCAGCAGAAACCCCATACTGCTTAGTGGAAAGCAGTCTATAAAACTGAATCTAGCATAAATTTTAATTTTCCACCTCTTCATAGAAAATACTAACTTGACTAGCCACATTGTGTACTATTATTATTTAATACTAACATTAGCTACTGTTCTTTAATAAAATTAGATATTACATTTGATATTACGATTAAATAATGTTGCTTATCCTACCTTACAGATTCCATTGATTGCATTAAGTGTCCGTTTGATCAATGGCCGAATAATGAAAAATCCACCTGCATTCCCAAGTCTATGGAATACCTCTCTTTTGAAGATCCACTTGGAACTTCTGTAACCGCCATCAGCGTGCTATCTTCTCTGGCCCCTGATTTTATTTTGAGACTTTTTTTTCAATATAAATCCAGTCCAGTTGTTAAAGCCAACAATTACTCTCTTAGTTGTCTCCTTTTAATATCCTTGTCCTTCTGTTTTCTCTCTTCAATGGCTTTCATCGGTTATCCCCAACCAGAAAAATGCTTACTCCGTCAAGCAACATTTGGTATGGTTTTTGCTCTTTGTATCTCCTGCATCTTAGCTAAAACAGTTATGGTTGTTTTAGCATTTATGGCCACCAAACCAGATAGCAATCTACGGAAGTGGGCAACACCTCAAGTTTCCTGCATGATAGTTTTCATCGGATTCTTGCTACAGTTTGTAATTTGTCTATCTTGGTTACTTCTTGCACCTCCATTCCCACAGTACAGCACCCATACTCAATCTATGGTTATAATAGTTGAATGCAATGAAGGTTCTTCCATCGCCTTCTGGACCATGTTGGGTTATCTCTTCTTTCTTGCCACCATTAGTTTCATTGTCGCCTTCCTGTCTCGAAGACTTCCTGATAGCTTCAATGAAGCACAATACATCACGTTCAGCATGTTATCCTTCCTCAGTGTCTGGATATCTTATATCCCAGGCTCACTCAGTGCAGAGGGAAAGTACACAGTTGCTATGGAAACCTTTGCCATTTTGGCCTCTAGTTGGGCGTTGGTGATCTGCATGTTTCTACCCAAATGTTTTATCATATTGTTCAGGCCAAATTTAAACTCCAAAATTAATATCATGAAAAAGGACAGATATTAAATTGTAAAACAAGACTTTTTAAATTTTTTTTTGCAAATATTTTAAGTTGAGTAAACTAAAAAATTGTAAAAATTTATAAATGTCAACATTAGGGAAAAGTGAGCACTAAAATGCTCAGATGCTCGTTACTTGAACTGAGCAATTTCTAATGCTGGTATGATCAAATCCAAGCATATTTCCGTCAGACCCTACAAAGAGGTCTGGGGGCAGTGAAAATGTTGAAATGGATGGAAAAAGTGCTTAATGGAAGGAGAATAGCATGGGGAAGACCCCGGAAATATCTCTGACTCCCAGATCACTGCTGAGAACAATGGTGTCATATTTTTGCTCCACTTTAAAGACTGACAATTGTCAAGAAACATTATTTCCTTTATAATGACTTGTATATAAGGCAGGCAACATTGCAAAATGATGTAAAAAAAATAATTTAAGTAACCAATATTTGAATTTTTAGAAAAGAATTGGACATTTCAGTGTTATTTATGAAGGAAGAAAGAACTGCCAAGAAATAGTTTGAAGAGGGACTCAGATACACCCTGTATTAGATATAAAGAAGGGCCTTATACACTTTTCTAACTGTCATGTAGTGGAATTCCTGGACTTATGCTATGTAATCAGTAAAAAAGTCTGCCAAAAATTACAAGCAGGGTCATCCATACACCCTTGAAGGCACCAACTATTGTACCTAATTCAAATATTGTGAACAAAGTATATTTGTGGTAATACTACACTCATAAAAGTTCTGCATACCATGCAAAGCTTGCCAAAGATTGCAAGCAGGGTCATCCGTGCACCCATGAAAGGCATCAACTGTAGTACCTCATTCAAATATTGTGAACAAAGTGTAGTTGATGTGCTCCCACACTCATAAAGGCTTTTCATAAAGTGTAAAGCCAGGAAAAAATTATAAGGAGGGTCATCAAGTCATCCATAGACCCTTGAAGGCAAAAACTGGAGTGCCTCATTGAAATATTAAGAATGTATAGTTGATTTACTACGACACTCATAAAGCCTCTTTATAAAGTGGAAAGCTAGGAAAAAATTATAAGGAGGGTCATCCAGTCATCCATATACCCTTCAAGGCAACAATTTGAGGACCTCATTAAAACATTAAGAAAGTGTAGTTGATGTACTCCTACACTCATAAAATCTCTTCACAAAGTGTAAACCCAAGAAAAAATGATAAGTCATCCATAGACCCTTGAAGCCAACAACTGTAGGTCCTCATTCAAATATTGAAGATCAAAAACACTTTATGTTCTGTTATCATCTGGTGGTGTGGAAAAGCTACTTTTTATCAGGATGAGCCTGTCAGCATTTTCTGTTTACAGGCGAAAGTGCCTGTCTGTTCTGATCCTCGCCCGGCAGCACTAAAAACCCGTTCACACAAGATGCTAGCAGCAGGGCAGCACAACACCTACAAGGCATAGCTAATGCCAGTTGTCTAACTTTGAGACTTAATAGTTGAATGTCACAGAGGAACTTTTCTCTCATTGTCAAAAATACCTGACCATCAGAGCCTGGATGCTGTGAGGGTGTCATATAATTTGCCCACACCTTTGAAAGTGTACACAGGCCTCTGCTGCACCTGATGTGTGACTGGCTCACCTTTTCCCCTTGGCTGGGCAAGGAAGCATTCCCCCTGCCACTAGGGTTGTCCGATGGGAATATTTTCAACACATTTTCCACATTTGCCCTATGGTATAGCACCATTTTAGTAGACCTCTCCATCTCAGGTAGGAGAGATACAAGGTTCTCCTTGTAAAAGGGGGTCTAGCAGGGTGAACAACCAGCACTCTTATTTGGCCAAGATGAACGTAACGCAAGGGTCACGGAAAGGCAGTGGTACAGAAAGTCAGCCATATGTGCCAAGGTCCCTACATAGAACACTTCCCTGTCTCCACCATGATTACGCCATGCCATCTCCTCCTCCTTCACGTCTTCCTCCTTATTCCCCTGCTCAGCTCAGAAGGTGAGACTGGAAAGGCTTGTGTGGGTACTAGCATTTGTTGTGCTAGCAACCAGCTCCTGTTCCTCCTCCTCCTTAGTCTCCACCTCCTTATTGTTACCCAATCTGCACTGAGTAGATGAGATGAGGATAGGCTGGGTAGTATCTCCCTGTCTCATGTCTTCCTTTGTCTCCACCTTGTTTGCATGTAAAGCTTTATGCTTAGTTGTGAGCAGTGACTGTTTAAGTCAGCACAGAAGCAGGAATGTTGCTCTGATTATGGTGTCATGAACTCTCAACACCTTTGTGGAGTCCACCTATTCCTAGAGTATCACACAAATGTCAGACATCCATGCCCCCTTATGGGCATTCCATGTGACAAAGAAGAGAAGGCAGCACTCACTGATCCTTAAAATGATTTGTCCTTTATTCAGTCACATAATAAAACCTTCATGGCTCTGGGGTGTGTGAAGATAGGCGTGTGCAGGCTCTGACGACGGCCGTTTCGCACTGACTTACCCGTAGAAGCCCTATACCAGCGCGAAACGGACATCATCAGAGCATGCACACTCCTATCTTCACACCCCCCGAGCCATGAAGGTTTTATTATGTGACTGAATAAAGGACAAACCATTTTAAGGATCAGTGAGTGCTGCCTTCTCTTCTTTGTCACATGGACTGCATTTCAATGTTTTTTCAGAGGAGCACCCGAGATCCGGAGGCTAAGCTTTAATGAGCACACTATGTGTTAGGTGTTTTGATCCAGTGAAGTCGGCGGTGTTGTCTACTATTTATCTTTTGACAGATACTTATGGGCATGTTGCAGCTGGTATTAATCCAATGACCTCTGCTGCTTACAAAGCCTTGTCATCATGTGCAGTGTGGAGTTCCAGTGCATGGTGATGTTGCACACAAAAGTCGGTGAGATGGCACTTGCGTGCACTGCTGCAGCATTGCGAGAGCTGCGGCAGCTGTAGCTGACTTTCAGAAATGAGAGCTGATATGGAGTGCCTTGACCAAAAGCACTGGCAAATCTGGGTAGGTTTTCAGAACCTGCTGAAACGCCAAGTTAAGTGGACCTGGTATGGTACATGTGGGAGCTTGCCAGATTTCACAGGCACCATGCTACTGCCATTATCACACATAACCATGCCTGATTGAAGGTTCAGCTGCAAAAGACACATATTAGTCTTGTCTGTTATTTGTTTCAATGACTCTGCAGCGGTGTGTGGTTTATCTCCTAGATAATTAGATTCAGCAGAGCCTGTTGCCACTTTGCTGAGGCAGTGTTGCAGAGCTTCCAGATTCTGGCTAATGTGGACGATATGCTCTGCTATACCAAATCAGAGATGGATGACGAGGAAGAGCAAGAGTTGGTGCAGGAACTGGTGCAGAAGGTGGAGGGAACCCTAATAGAAGTAGTGCCAGCAACCCTTGGCGTTGGTAACACATGTGCCATGCCAGGGTGGGACACGGCCATGGCCTCCACAATGTTCATCCAGTGTGCCATCATGGAAAATGATGGCAACATTTCCACCACAAGCAGCCTGGAAATGTGCCTGGAAATAGAAGTACAGAGAGGAACATAAAGTGCATGTATACTAATGCCAGAAGCCTCGCCAACAAAATGGACGAATTAGAACTAATGTTGTTGGAGCATAATTATGACATGGTGGGGATATCTGAAACGTGGCTGGATGAGAGCCATGACTGGGCTGTTAACTTGCAGGGCTATAGCCTGTTCAGAAATGACCGTACAGATAAGCGAGGGGGAGGGGTGTGTCTATATGTAAAATCATCCTTAAAACCCATCCTGCGCGATAATATAGGTGAATTTAATGAAAATGTAGAATCCCTGTGGGTGGAGATAAGGGGAGGGGGAAAAAATAATAAATTACTGATAGGGGTTTGTTATAAATCTTCAAAAATAATGGAAGCAATGGAGAATATCCTCGTAAAGCAAATAGATGAAGCTGCGACTCAAGGAGAAGTCATTATTATGGGGGACTTCAACTACCCTGAAATAGATTGGGGAACAGAAACCTGCAGTTCCAGCAAAGGTAATCGGTTTTTGACAATTATGAGAGACAATTACCTTTCACAACTGGTTCAGGACCCAACAAGAAGGGGGGCACTGCTAGACCTAATATTAACCAACAGGCCAGACCGCATATCAAATATAAGGGTTGGGGGTTACTTGGGAAATAGCGATCACAAAATAATAAGTTTTCATGTATCCTTTAAAAAGATGTGTAGTAGAGGGGTTACAAGGACACTAAACTTCAGGAGGGCAAATTTCCAACGGATGAGAGAGGATCTTGGTGCAATTAACTGGGACGATATCCTGAGACACAAAAATACACAGAGAAAATGGGAGACGTTTATTAGCATCCTGGATAGGACCTGTGCACAGTATATACCGTATGGGAATAAACATATTAGAAATAGGAGGAAACCAATATGGCTAAATAGAGCTGTAAGGGGCGCAATAAGGGACAAAAAGAAAGCATTTAGAGAATTAAAGGAAGTAGGTAGTGAGGAGGCATTAAATAAATACAGAAAATTAAATAAATTCTGTAAAAAGCAAATCAAGGCAGCAAAGATTGAGACAGAGAGACTCATTGCCAGAGAGAGTAAAAATAATCCTAAAATATTCTTTAACTACATAAATAGTAAGAAACTAAAAAATGATAGTGTTGGCCCCCTTAAAAATAGTCTGGGTGAGATGGTGGATGAGGATGAGGAAAAAGCCAATATGCTAAATGACTTTTTTTCATCAGTATTTACACAAGAAAATCCCATGGCAGACAAAATGTCTAGTGATAAAAATTCCCAATTAAATGTCACCTGCTTAACCCAGCAGGAAGTGCGGCGGCATCTAAAAATCACTAAAATTGACAAATCTCCGGGCCCGGATGGGATACACCCTCGAGTACTGCAGGAATTAAGTACAGTCATTGATAGACCATTATTTTTAATCTTTAAAGACTCCATAATAACAGGGTCTGTGCCACAGGACTGGCGTATAGCAAATGTGGTGCCAATATTCAAAAAGGGAACAAAAACTGAACTCGGAAACTATAGGCCAGTAAGCTTAACCTCTACTGTGGGTAAAATCCTGGAGGGCATTCTAAGGGACGCTATACTGGAGTATCTGAAGAGGAATAACCTCATGACCCAGTATCAGTACGGGTTTACTAGGGACCGTTCATGTCAGACTAATTTGATCAGTTTCTATGAAGAGGTAAGTTCCGGATTGGACCAAGGGAACCCAGTGGATGTAGTGTATATGGACTTTTCAAAAGCTTTTGATACGGTGCCACACAAAAGGTTGATACATAAAATGAGAATAATGGGGATAGGGGAAAATATGTGCAAGTGGGTTGAGAGCTGGCTCAGGGATAGGAAACAAAGGGTGGTTATTAATGGAGCACACTCGGACTGGGTAGCGGTTAGCAGTGGGGTACCACAGGGGTCAGTATTGGGCCCTCTTCTTTTTAACATATTTATTAATGACCTTGTAGGGGGCATTCAGAGTAGAATTTCAATATTTGCAGATGACACTAAACTCTGCAGGGTAATCAATACAGAGGAGGACAAGTTTATATTACAGGATGATTTATGTAAACTAGAAGCTTGGGCTGATAAATGGCAAATGAGCTTTAATGGGGATAAATGTAAGGTCATGCACTTGGGTAGAAGTAATAAGATGTATAATTATGCGCTTAATTCTAAAACTCTGGGCAAAACCGTCAATGAAAAAGACCTGGGTGTATGGGTGGATGACAAACTTAAATTCAGTGGCCAGTGTCAGGCAGCTGCTACAAAGGCAAATAAAATAATGGGATGCATTAAAAGAGGCATAGATGCTCATGAGGAGAATATAATTTTACCTCTATACAAGTCACTAGTTCGACCACACTTAGAATACTGTGCACAGTTCTGGTCTCCGGTGTATAAGAAAGACATAGCTGAACTGGAGCGGGTGCAGAGAAGAGCGACCAAGGTTATTAGAGGACTGGGGGGTCTGCAATACCAAGATAGGTTATTACACTTGGGGCTATTTAGTTTGGAAAAACGAAGACTAAGGGGTGATCTTATTTTAATGTATAAATATATGAGGGGACAGTACAAAAACCTTTCTGATGATCTTTTTAATCATAGACCTGAAACAGGGACAAGGGGGCATCCTCTGCGGTTGGAGGAAAAAAGGTTTAAGCATAATAACAGACGCGGATTCTTTACTGTAAGAGCAGTGAGACTATGGAACTCTCTGCCGTATGATGTTGTAATGAGTGATTCATTACTTAAATTTAAGAGGGGACTGGATACCTTTCTGGAAAAGTATAATGTTACAGGGTATATACACTAGATTCCTTGATAGGGCGTTGATCCAGGGAACTAGTCTGATTGCCGTATGTGGAGTCGGGAAGGAATTTTTTTCCCCAATGTGGAGCTTACTCTTTGCACATGGGGTTTTTTTGCCTTCCTCTGGATCAACATGTTAGGGCATGTTAGGTTAGGCTATGGGTTGAACTAGATGGACATATAGTCTTCCTTCAACCTTAATAACTATGTAACTATGTATGTAACTATGTAACTATGTTTAGCATCTGGGAAAGTTGGTGGGTAGCTTGGAACATTCTTTTTTGTTCTAAGGTCTGGTGTAGGGACAGCTGACCTCTGTGACGGAAAAGGATTTTGAAGTGCCTTGTGCTGTTGCTTCAGAATGTGCAAGAACAAGTGCAGGTCAAGATGCATCTGTGCCAGTGACATGGACAGGGGATTAGCAAACACATAACGCAGGGGAATAGGCAGTAAGGGTCACCTGCTGGCACCAATTGTGGACTTAGGCATTGGGCACCCCGAGTCAGGTGCTTAGATGTCATAGTAACATAGTATTTAAGGTTGAAGGAAGACTTTAAGTCCATCTAATTCAACCCATAGCCAAGCCATGTGTTTGTTCATGCTGGTAGTGGTTGGGCTCTTAATGGTCAGGTCCCTGCTGTTGTTGGCATGGCACAGGTTGCAAATGACCATTTTTTGGTCTTAGAACTGTCTTTAAAACGACTTTTAGTATGATGGTTCAGCATCAGCATCAGTATCACCGTTAGAGTACTCTGATTAATGAAAAAGTGCACACAAAGGCTTGGACAGCTACACACTTTCTCCAATGACAACTGTCTCTAAGTTGTGCAATGCCATCAGTGTGCTGACCGTAGCGGCATCTGTCCTTTTATAACCTCAGATGAGGTAATACCTCCAGCAGATCGCAGTAATGCCACTACCAAGATAGCTATGGCATTAGTGACTGGCAGACCATCCCGCATGTTTATTGGCTGTGTAACAGGCACCAAAAATATGGGGTAGAGATTTGAGCATTCAATCCGAGCACCAATCAATGCTCACCGAGTGCGGAGTATATCCGAGCTCCCAGATACTCGATAATATCCGAGTATCACAGAGAACATTTGCTCATCAGTAGTCAACATTTCTTTTATTTTTGGAGTGAATAAGCTGTTTTGACTTTCGAATGTGCTAACTGGATCAGCAAGGTTTCTTATACTTATTACAGTAAATTCTTATGTGATCCATAAAGGTGAAGATACTGAACAGGTAATCAATATGCAAGTCTTGGAAAAAATCATAATAATGATTGCCTATCAGTGGAAATTTGACTATTTTCAACTGGGTTTAGTTT
This sequence comes from Ranitomeya imitator, assembly GCF_032444005.1. Lineage (NCBI taxonomy): Eukaryota > Metazoa > Chordata > Amphibia > Anura > Dendrobatidae > Ranitomeya > Ranitomeya imitator. Next base: position 685,643,355 of record NC_091285.1, read on the forward strand.
TTTGAAAGGGGTCACAACACTCATGTTAGTGCTTTAGCCCCTCCATTATTTACACTGTTTCCTGTGCCTACATGTCATCTTCATAACAATTTTCACATTAAGATTACATGTCTAAAGTCGAAAACGCATCAATCTATTATTAAAGGTCCATCTTTCTGATAGGCCATCAAATTCATGATGAAAACCCACTCTAAGCACACAACTCAGGGGTTGAGGTTGTTTAGAGGGCTTGTTTTTTAACCCTTTAGTGATTCTGCCAATTTTGACCTTAATGGCCAAGCCAATTGTTACAATTTTGACCACTGTCATTTTTGTGAGGCAACAGCTCTGGAACACTTAGATGGATCTCGGTGATTCTGAGAATGTTTTTCCGTGACATATAGTACTTCATGATAGTGGTAAAATTTCTTCTATATGACTTGCATTTATTTATGAAAAAAACAGAAATTTGGCAAAATAATTCAAATATAGCAATATCCGAAATTTAATTTTTATGCCCTTAAATCAAAAAGATATGTCATACAAAAGTTAATAAATAACATTTCCCACATGTCTACTTTACATCAGCACAATTTTGAAAACATATATATTTTTTTTTGTTTAGGTGTTATAAGGGTTAAAATTTGACCAGCGATTTCTAATTTTTCCAACAAAATTTACAAAACCATTTTTTTAGGGACCACATCACATTTGAAGTCACTTTGAGTGGTCAATATGATAGAAAATACCCAAATGTGACCCCATTCTGAAAACTGCACCCCTCAAGGTGCTCAAAACCACATTCAAGAAGTTAATTAACCCTTCAGGTGCTTCACGAGTACAAAAGCAATGAGGAAGGAAAAAATTAACATTTAACTTTTTTGACAAAAAATATACTTTAGACCCAAATTGTTTTTATTTTCACAAGGGTATCATGTGAAAGTGGGCCACAAAATTTGTTGTGCAATTCCTCCTTGAGTATACCATATGTGGAAGAAATCCACTGTTTGGGCGTATGGCAGGGCTCAGAAGCGAAGGGGCGCTGTTTGACTTTTTGAAAGCAAAATTGGCTGGAATCTACGGTGGTCACCATGTCATGTTTGGAGATCCCCTGATATGCTTAAACAGTGGAAAACTCCATAAGTGACCACATTTTGGGAACCACACCCCTCAAGGATTTTATACAGGGGTATATAACAGAATTTAATAACATTAGGCTGACATATTGAATATTTCATCATTAGTTTTGACCGCAAGTGCTCACTTCTCCAGTTTGCAATGGGTGCTTGGCTATGCACCGAACGTCACAGGTGCTCGAGTGACATACTTGAGTCCTTGCTTCATGGTTGTTAGACACCTTCACAAAAATGGGGAATTGTGATATTCGGTGGATACCCGAACACCTGATGCAAACTTGAGTAGCGAGCACTTGCGCTCAACACCAGCCATCATATTGTCATCATTTTTATTTACTTTTGAAAAACCCCCAATTCTAACTCCAACCTTAAAACAGCCCTTCCCCCAACCCTAACCCCAGCACAACCCTAACCTCTAACACCAACCCTAACCCTAACACAACCCTAACCCTAACACAACTCTAGCCCCAACCGTAACACAACCCTAACCACAACCCTAACCCCAACCCTAAACCTGAACTTAACCCAAACCCAAACCGTATCTGCAAAGAATGGAAAAAAAATCATTTTTTTTTATTTTATTATTTTTTTTCTAACTAACGGGGTAACAAAGGGGGGTTTGATTTACTATTTTTTTTATTTTGATCACTCACTGTGAATTGTGATAGGGTCTATCACAGTTATCAAAATGAACCTATAGGAAACATCTCCTATTGTTGCCGGGTACAGGCCAGCAGATCTCAGCAGGTGCACTGCACATGCACCTGCAATTTTCTTCTAGAAAGATGATGTGGAGGGCAGGGGGATGAAGCAGGAGGGCCTGAGGGATGGCGGGGGGACTGGGAGGGCTAGGGGGACCCAATTTCTATCTCATCTGATATATTAGATCATATCAGAGGAAAATTAAATTAATTGAAAGACTGATTTTTTTATTTGTGCTCGCCTTTATTCAGTGAATAACAGTGACAGGGGACCATAAAAACTGGCCCTGATCATGTTCTCCAGGGTCTCTGCTACCCACTGTACCTGAGACCCAAGAGATTTGCCAACACTGTGGCGCTATACCCTTATTTCTCAGTGACATTAAAAGCAGCACTGAGGAATAAGTTGCCTAACTGCTGCCATTAAAAGGAGTATTGGCAGTTGGTAAAGGGTTAAATATTCTCCCATAAACTGCTCAGCATAAGGAACTAACTTCATCTACATATCCCAATGGACATATCAAATTACTGAATGTGACGATGCAGCATTTATTCCTAATTATCCAGAAACATTATTTCAGTAAGCTCAGTGACATGAGCTATTGTTTATATGAGACTGAACTTTGACTCTTCTTGTAAGTTGAAGCTTATTGTGTGCTATCCTTGGAAGATGGGGACACAGGATAATTGAACAATTGATGTTTGCTAATTTGGTGATTACCCATTTTGCCAGGCCATGCAAACATTGAACATTAAACTATTAACCATCGACAAATGAGAGATGAGCTCCTGCCACCTTCCCCCAATCCTGTTGAAAAATGCCTTCATAAGAGCTGTGAACTATACAAGGGGGATCTGTCTCTTTTTTTCAGACAATCTTGAAATATCATCAGCCAGACACCGTGTCTCCAGTCAGAGGGATACAGATTTTATCCACTGTCCATCACTGAACCCATGGAGACAGTTGGAAAAGCTAGATTGGGACAAACAGTTCAGCTGGCCACGTACCTCAATGGACTGTGAGTTTCCTAAGCTTTTTATTACCTCCCCTCTGTGGGTGGGTGCCCACCAAAAGTGGGGTGCCATAGGTGGGTGTAGTCGGCCCTGGAAGCCCCGAAGTTGCAGTTGCTCTAATCACGGCGAGTCAGCGGAATTGTGAGACTCTGTAATTTTGCACCATCTTGAGTATTTTGCTGGGACTGTTCTTTTTGTTAGTGTCTGTTTGAGATTCAATAAATTATTGCCATTCTGTTTTACCATCACCCTGTGTTGTCTGAGTAGTGTTCTACCCATGGGAAAGGAGTGCAGGCATTCAGTGGGATGAGCCCTGGTCCATGCGGTCTCAGGACAGCGGATGAGAGAACCCACTGTATTTCGTGTCTCCACTTTGAGTTCTAAACCTTTTACTATGTACTATGTAGGTAAGCTTGAAAACATTTTACCTTCCCTAAACGAGGAACCAAAGAGTTCCTTTAGAGTACATTTTAGAGAATATCCTTTAGAGTAGGCCATCAATTTTATCACTCCTCCCATTGTGTGGTAAATCCACACAAATATCTATCCCTGACATTACAGCTTCATCATATCATCAAAGATCAAAATCTCACTGATCAATAATTGGTGGCCTAGCTTAAAGGTACCTTCACACTTAACAACATTACAACAATAACGATAGCGATCCGTGATGTTGCAGCATCCTGGGTAGCGATATCGTTGTGTTTGACACGCAGCAGAGATCTGGATCCTGCTGTGACATCGCTAGAAGGCGATAACTTTATTTCGACGCTGGATCACCCGCAGACATCGCTGAATCGGCGTGTGTGACGCCAATTCAGCGATGTCTTCACTGGTAACCAGGGTAAACATTGGGTTACTAAGCGCAGGGCCGCACTTAGTAACCCGATGTTTACCCTGGTTATTATTGTAAATGTAAAAAAAAAAAAAACACTACATACTTACATTCCGGTGTCTGTCACGTCCCTCGCCTTCAGCTTCCCGCACTGACTGAGCGCCGGCCATAAAGCACAGCGGTGATGTCACCACTGTGCTTTGCTTTACAGCTGGTTGGCGCTCACAGTCAGTGCGGGAAGCTGACGGCGAAGGACGTGACAGACACCGGAATGTAAGTATGTAGTGTTTTTTTTTTTTACATTTACAATAATAACCAGGGTAAACATCGGGTTACTAAGCGCGGCCCTGCTCTTATTAACCCGATGTTTACCCTGGTTACTCGGGGACTTCGGCATCGTTGGTCGCTGGAGAGCGGTCTGTGTGACAGCTCTCCAGCGACCACACAAGGACTTTCCAATGATCACGGCCAGGTCGTATCGCTGGTCGTGATCGTTGGAAAGTTGTTGAGTGTGACGGCACCTTAAAGAAAAGTCATCAGTGCTATTGCCCCAGAATAGACCTCTAGTTCTTGAAAAGTACTTTGTTCTGATTGGGGCTAGATTTTGCATTCTTCTCCATTACCAACCCCTTTAGAGCATAGTCATAGACTATCATATTTGTTTGGAGTGACCTCTCTCTTCTGTATACATTCACCCTTTTTTTTTTTTGGCCTGTGTTATCATACGCTGACACCACTTCATCTTGATATCATGCAATGATTACAGGCCATCTGGCCCTCTGTTTCTGACTACCAGCCTTATAGGGTCTTTATAGGAGTTCAGGTACAGCCATCGTACGAGCGGGGGCGCCAATCTTGCTTTTCCTTAGGGCGCCAACCTCCGCATCTAGGTAGGTGCTCAGATAGAAGTGGCATCCAGGGAGAGGTCACTCCTTTCTTCACATGGGTTTAGTGAGTATGTTATGACGTAGTTGCACTAATATTATCGCCTTGTAGTTGTTAACCAAGTACTGATTCCCACAATGCTTCTCCAGCATCTGAAAGATTTGCCTATTATAGCTTTAGTTTTATACCTCAGGAGGTATAAAACTAAAGCTATAATAGGCAAATCTTTCAGATGCTGGAGAAGCATTGTGGGAATCAGTACTTGGTGAAGTAGAGTCACTAAGCAACAGGTCAGAGTCAACTTGCAGACTTAGAGCATTGGAACAGCGGGCTGGACCTGCTGGATGCCCATGATGCCATGATGTACAGAATGTTGAGAATCTCCTGAAAAAAAAAATCAAGTGAAACAGTTTTTTTTATACAGCACTCATGTTTAATACAAAAGAGCAAATTATTAACAATAATTAAAAATAAAAAAATGGGAGAGAAAAATAGAAAAACGTAAAGCTTTCTGTGACACTGGTATTGGCACCCTTTACATTACATTAGTATGGAAACACATTTTGACTCGCTAATGGTAACTCACAAATGAGAATCACCTGTGATTCATTGTCGTTGCCAATGTGACATGAATTAACCAATGAATGATGATTTCAGTGTTTTAAAAAGCCACATGGTAGGCCATGCTCCTTTGTCGCAATGGTGAAGACAATGGAGCAAACACAAGTCTTCCAAAGGGTACAAGGTCATCTTGAAATACATTGGTATCCCAGTTTCAACAGTGCACAATGTTATTGAGAAGTTTGCCAAGCATGGAACTGTCAAGAACCTCCTGGGACATGGGGGAAAAAGGAAAATTGAGAAGAGATGTCTTCGAAGGTTGGTGCAAATGGAGGAAAAAATACCATGTCAAACATCCAAAGACCCAAAGCCCAACCTGGAACAGTTTAGGGTCATGGTTTCAACAAGTACCATAAGTCGCATACTGAACCAAGCACGGCTTTATGGACAAAGACCAAGGATAATAAAAAAAAAATTGTGTCATGAATGGCCAGGCAGGCTTCCACACAATGCCATGCAGCTATTATATCACATAGTTTGGCTCAGTCAATCAGGAAGGGGCTATCACAGGGACTGTAAGAGGTGGGGGTGACACCCAAAGGGCTCTATTTTAGACTTTTAGTGCGTATAGTTACAGATTAGGCTACTTTCACACTAGCGTCGTATGACGCACGTCGCAATGCGTCGTTTTGGTGAAAAAACGCATCCTTGCAGGATGTGTTTTTTCTCCATAGACTAACATTAGCGACGCATTGCGACGCTTTTCCACACGTCGCAACCGTCGTGCGACGGTTGCGTCATGTTGCGTCGGACCGTTGAAACCAAAAAACGTTATATGTTACTTTTTTTGGTTGCGTCGTGTCCGCCATTTCCGACCGCGCATGCGCAGCCGGAACTCCGCCCCCTCCTCCCCGCAGCTCAGAATGGGGCAGCGGATGCGTTGAAAAACTACATCCGCTGCCCCCGTTGTGCAGCGCATTCACTGTATGCGTCGGTACGTCGCAACATCGCATTGCGACGTGTGTCGTACGACGCTAGTGTGAAAGTAGCCGTAAAGTGCACATAGGCTTAGAGAAAGGTGTAATCTTATTTCTGATTATTTTTGCAGTGCTGAAACACATTGAAAATGAGAGTTGTAGTCTAAATTTGTCAAAAATATTCTATAGATTCGTAGATTGTGAGCCCTCGCGGGCAGGGTCCTCTCTCCTCCTGTACCTGTCATGACTTGTATTGATTATGATTACTGTACTTCTCTTTTATTATGTATACCCCTCCCAGCCTCGCTCTATCATGATCCTTTACTGCCAAGACACAAGTAATCTCTCCTGATGAACCCAGGAGGGGGAAACGCGTCGAGAGCGTGTTGTGAGCCTGTACTCTTCATGTAAGGATCTAGGCTATCATCATTTCCAGCTATCTGCATGAGTATGATGTATTTTGGGGGTATATCTTTTTGTGCCCCTATTTGTCATTTTGTAAACTGGAATATTTTGGGGTTGAAGCATGTGCGTGGTAACATCTATGCATTTATATGATGCTGACTGTTATTTTGCATATTTGCTGGAATATTTATCAGGGTCATTGTGTGACAGCGCTGGTCTAATACTTTTCATATTGGGGGATTGTTATCGCAGCTATGATATATCTTTCAGTATTCTATCATATTTGTTTGGAGTGACCTCTCTCTTCTGTATACATTCACCCTTTTTTTTTTTTTGGCCTGTGTTATCATACGCTGACACCACTTCATCTTGATATCATGCAATGATTACAGGCCATCTGGCCCTCTGTTTCTGACTACCAGCCTTATAGGGTCTTTATAGGAGTTCAGGTACAGCCATCGTACGAGCGGGGGCGCCAATCTTGCTTTTCCTTAGGGCGCCAACCTCCGCATCTAGGTAGGTGCTCAGATAGAAGTGGCATCCAGGGAGAGGTCACTCCTTTCTTCACATGGGTTTAGTGAGTATGTTATGACGTAGTTGCACTAATATTATCGCCTTGTAGTTGTT